>NC_072469.1:3505157-3805157 GCF_027596085.1 Anoplopoma fimbria
GTGTGTCTGTAATAGCCAAGCTACTCATGGATAATGTGCAGGCTCATCACGTTGTTGTTTATTTAGTTTTCTTTGGGGGGTGGGGGGGCTACTTAAAAAAAACATTTAAAAAAAAAAAAGTGAAATAGCTAAGCCATGGCTGGCTTCCTCGAGTGCATGAAAAGCAGACGAGGACAATTTAATTGATTGGAAAATGAATGTGAAAACGCACTGAAAGTGAAATGTTCTATGACAAAAACATTGACAATTCCGATGCACAACATTGTGTTAGCCACCTGTCAATCATAAGGGAGCCACGCCCAAAAGCATTTATGGTCTATTTTTCTCTATAGGAACTATAATTTGTGTCACACTGTATTGGAAAAAAACTTTGAATTGACACGATAAACTCATGTTTACAATGTTTACTGAGGTAATGAATCAAGTGAGAAGTCATTTTCTCATAGACTTCTATACAATCTGACAACTCTTTGATGGCCATTAAAGAGAAAGCAGGTTTAAGGCCCTTAACCACTTGGGGGAATATACTTGCTATTTTCTGACGTTTGAACTTTCTCAACAGAAAACCCATTTTCTAGTCATTGAATACCATATGGCCAACAGCCACCTATCTACGTGTCTTCTGGAGGATCAAGCAGGTACCTTAGAGATAACTCCTCATTTCAACTTAACGATTGAGCAGTCATTACGTTCTTTTCAAGAAAAAGTACTTTATTGAAACAGGGCGTCCCTCATGGCCATTTAGGATGCAATGTGGTGGACATAATGCGCAAAATTGATTTTTAAATACTTCAAACGAAGGTGAGTTTTTAGAAGGAATATTCCTAAATCATTTTTTCTTAGTGTAAGGCTGCATCTTAACATTAAATGTTCAAAATCAGAAAAGCTACAGTCAGTTAATTGTTGATTTTCTAGACTTGGCAAGATGTGTTTGAATGATTTCTCAGAACTTTTCGGGTATCAATGTATTAACATTTCAAAAACCTGAAACGATTTATTCTCGTAAAAATGTTTTAAATATTGTTACTACCAGATGAAACATCATGTCTGAACACTGCATATATATTTTTTGGAATATTTCCTTATATGCATTATGTACTATTAAAACAGAACAAATGCTATGTTCACAAATGTGGTATGCTTTATTCATATTACTACAACACTGAGACTGGACCTAAGCCTAGAGCTAAATGTCGTATTTTAGCTGAGCGACTGAGCATTCGCTCAATGTCAGTTCTATGCAAACACATTTGCAAACAATACCTTGGCAGTCCTGATGAATTCGCCATGTTTAGTTTCATGATAGAATATCACTGGCTGTGGGGGAGGCTTGTCGGGAGGGAGGACAGATTCTGTTTAAACACATCTGTTGATTGGCCACACCGTGGGAATTCAGAGAATAATAACCCCGTGAATGCAGTGGGGATGGAGGAGGCGGGGGTGGAGAGAGCAGGGGGGGGATGAAGGGATCTAAATCCGTGCCGTGGACAAACAGGAAAGCCGTTTCTCTGGCATCACTCTCTCCCTCAGAGATTACACGTCTAACGTTTTCATCATAACATCCAAGTTGGCTCGCCGCCGCTAACAGGACAGACCTCAGTACTTATCCCGTCACATTGCAGCGGCCAGAAAAAACAGACCACAGCGGAGCGGCTCTGTCATCCACACACCATTGGGTCTTTGCAAACAAATTAGTTCAAGCACTTTTGAATATATTCAAATGAGTTAACAGCATATGATCCTTTTTCTTTTATTATTATTATTACAACAGGAGGATGGTATAGTACTATTATGCAGCGGTAAAATACTCTCAATAGGATCAAGTGTGGTTGCCGTGGGCTGCAGTCAGGTGGACAGCATGAAAAGGTAATATACTGTAGCTGCAGAGCACAATTCAGAGCCAGCGGCGAGCCGAGGCTTTTTCTGCACCACAGCCCTCCTGGCTGTACGGCACGTCCTCATTCTCCCGTTCAATATACCTCCACCTCTGCAGGCTAGAGCCCATATACCGGCCCGCTACATCTCTCCACAGTATTTAATACGATTCTTCCTTCACCCACTCCCACTCCAAAAAAAAACGTTGGCCAAACGCTCGCTTGACAACACATCCCTCAGCCTTTGCAGCAGACAAGTAATATGGGCTCATTTTCGCAGCAGCCCCCGTGGCACTGACAGCAGTGGGCCTGTGTCTGCCAGAAGTGATTACTTGTGTAGATTGCTGATCAAATTGTCAAATCACCCAAAGTTTGAAACCGATTTTTTTTCGCTCCAACCTGCAGAATATGTGACCCTATTTGATTTTGCGGGTGATATTCTGTGTCATCCACATTCTTTGGGGGACAAAGCCTGATCACTGGAAATCAAATTGCTTGTGGATTTTTTATTTTTTTCCCGTAAAACCAATATTTTCCACCCATGAAAATAAATTCAATGTTCCGTATCGCAAATCCTGGTAGAGAGTAATCCTTGTACTCATTGTTAGCGTGCTATTTATCTTCAGCATGCCGAAGAAAAACATCATCAGGAGGACACGCGGCCGGCCTCTCTCAAATAAGCGGTTTTAATCTCTTTCATTAGCTTGGCATTACAGCTCGGAGAAACTGATTAGACGTCTCATTCCTAGTGCCTGCGCTGATTGTTGTTAATGGCAACCTGTATTGCGGGGGCATTGTCAGACCGAGTGTTTGGCTCTCGCTCCGTTCAAGCAACTCTCCCGGAAAGACGTGGCGCTTTTTAATTGCCGCTCCATTCAGATCAATGCGCCACTGGTACCGCGATCAGTAGGCAGTATATGAGTTTTTCCCCTTAAAAGAACACTCCCGCTCGGGCCTTGATTGTGAAGAGCCTGTTTATGTGAGCGGGCTTAATCAAAGATTCTTTGGCTCTGATTTAACACTTTAGATTTGAATGAGTTCTCAGAATCAAATGGGACTGCGTTCACAAGGAAAAGCGCCGCTCACAAAAGCGTTGTCGGAAACTTAAATGTTGTTTCTGACTGGTTCCCTGATGCTGGGATTGGTTTGTCCAAGCACACGTGTTGTATGACTGATTATGTTGATATGAAATGTTCCCTATAGAAATCTCTGCCATCCATATAATGCATTAATGACATCAATAACTGTGTAATGCATTAAAAAATACATTTTAAATGCCATTATTTCTTCATTAGAGGGGAAATATATGAAGATGCTCTGGTACCACCAGCAATGTTATATTGTGTCAATAGTAAAATGATGAGGTTAGGTGCGACATTCAATCACAAACCATATTAAAATTAAAAACTTAAAAGGTGTGATGCATTTTGATTCATTATCTCTTTCAAAAACCAAGATACGTGTGATCTAACAGACATCACAACCAGGGAATCGTGATCCACAGATTTGGTGCATGTGTTGCAGGATAACGCCCCGTGTCACTGCTGCTGCTGGTAATTGCAGTACGTCAGAGAGGAGGCGGCAGACCGGGGCTCCAGATGCCCTCTTCTGGGCCAGACCTCCCTCAGGACACGATGGTCTCGTCTTGAGCTGCCTCAGCCGGGCGAGAGGCGGACTGGTGATTCCATTAGCTTAGCCCGCTAATAAGAACTCCACCTGGGTCCTTGTTGTCCTGCAACACTTCTCCATCCATCCGCCCCCTCCTGCCCCCCTTCATCCCCAGTCATGCTCCAGAAAAATAACGAGTGGAAAAGGGGAAAATAAATCAATTATTAGAGTAAGACGTGAATAATTTAGCAATATAAATTGCTCTTCTCCATCAGGCCTGATGTACTAGACCGCTGGTCCACACGCTTTTAAACAACAATGGAAAAGTTACGCCAAACAGAATATGATAAATGTTAAGTGTTGAAAATCATCATCATAGCATGCATATAACATGCACAATTAAATCCTTTAACATGGAGACATGTCCTAAAACGACATATCTTGTGGTTTAAACACAAGAGGTATAAATAAATGATTTAAGCTGAATTATCTGCCGAGGGGTTAAAGATCAACTTTGGAGAACCTTTTATCTTGTATCATAAGAACTATAGAATGAGTAAACCAAATACATTTTAAATAAAAGAAAAATAAACCATCATTCTCCTCTGGTGGCCAATTAAAGTGAACTGACAAAACCAGATGCAATTAATTTTAAATTATTACCGTGCTTTAGTTTACAGTGTAAATACTCCCTGAGCTCATCAACGATTCATTCAATATTTCAATAGTTAAATCAAATAGGTGGATGTGAAACACAGTTGTAGTTAAGTTTACTTTAAAAGTGTCCTATATTTCTACCATAAAACTACTTTATTTTCATTATTTATCTTAAAAAAATCCAATAATTCTCGCTCAAATCCCTGTCAATGTTTTCAAACTCATCTGTAACTATGAGACATGTCAATACATTAGATGGGAGGAATTTCTGAGATTTGCTGAACTTTTATGGAGGTAAGCAGTCTTTCTCCTTCTTTAATTCCTTGTTTTTGTGTTGTAATGTCATTTAAAGTGCTCTGAACTGCATTTGCATGGAATGCTACTATCAACATAACCCTGAACTACAACAGCATAACTCATCAGCCATTATGTAATGTTTATTTGTCAGTTAGGCAACATATGCTGTGTGCTACACAGTTTTTTTACTACTACAACAAATGAGTTGTTTAGGCCTGAAGCCGATATTTTCTGTATCTGTTCCAGGAGGTCATGTTTTCACAGCTGGAGCCTCCATCCTATCGGCAGCACCCTGTAACGTATCACGACCTTCAATTAAATGTCATTCAATCCTTTGTATGGACTGAAGCCAATGCCTTTTTTTGTTTTTTTGTCTCTCTATGTCCTGCAGGAGTACTTGTGTGGGACACTTCTGTGTCCCGCTCAGCAGTTGGCCGGTCTGAAATGCCCTGATTGACGCCTGACTCTGAGCATCCGTTCCACCTCTTGCTTAGCTGAGCCCGTGCCAAGAGGATTAAAAATGGAGTCCTCTAGGGCCACGCCATGCCATCTGGACAGGGTTGATCTGGGAGCCGGGTTGTCAGCCAGGAATGCTGAGTGTATAAAATGCTGCATAACTACATCAAATACAGCTTTCAGCTTTTTTTTTCAGCTTTTTAAAAGTGTCATTTGCACACAATTTAGTGTTGCTTTTTTTCCCCACATTGCGTTCTCTTGACACCGCTTCCTCTGAGATTATTTGTATTCATTTGATTTTTTTTTTTCTTTTACTTTCTGCTGACAATGGAAATGTAAAAGTAGGAGTCTTGGGAGTGTAAAATTCCACCGTGATTTTCAAATGTGTCGTTTCCCATCTTCAGATAAAGTGGCTCCTGCTGTCAAACACTGCGCTATTATTTTTGAATTTGAATGGTCACCTGTCCAGAGATTTAAAGAAGAAAGATAATAATGTCTTCTTACAGGTGATTGTGGGAAATTGCTTTAATTTCAGTTCAATGAAGATTGAGAATAAAAACAGGGGTTTTCACTTTTCACGTCATTTTAAGCGAAGGGAAGGAAAAAAAAGGAGATTTTTTTGGTTTTCACTGTGGGCCCTGTCCATCTTCAAGACAATGAAAATGAAATATAGAGAAGACTAAATGCTAATGCCTCAATAACCTTTTCCATAGAGTGATGCGTGCCACCTTTGATCCCGCCCCCCCCATATCAAGATCTAATTTTAAAGGTTAAGACTGGTGGTTTCTCCTCAATACGCCAGGGAGATGCAGGATTACACCTGTGTTCTGCATGACCAAGTAAGGCGAGTAGGAGTGCTTTAAAATCCTGCAAAACATGAAAATAAGAGAATTTAGGTCACCGTCAGTGACAACTGCCAGACTTCAGAGAGACCCGTAAAGTTTTGATGTTTTGCTGATGTAATTCTTTCTCTGTGGTGATCTCTGTGGGGAATAGCGGGGGGGAGATGTTGGGTTTCTTTAGTAGCTCTTTCTCTTTGAGAGGTTATGGGTATTAGCGGGAACCAGCTGATGCCTCCTTTTCCAACCGGAACCCACAAACCCCTTCCCAGACTATTCCCCTAACCCGAGTGCTTTGTTGTCTATTTTATATCAAGCAGATGTGTCACAACCCCTACAATGTAACCATTGGATATCACTGCAGCCTGGAATTATATATCAACCAGCCATTACCTAATGTAAACCACCGGCTAACCTCAGCCATGCTCCTAATCCAAACTAAAGCCGAATAAAACTTCTTTAGACTTAATACTAAAACCAACACTGACCAAAAACTAGTGTTAAACTTAAACATATGCCGTAACAACTCCCCATGAATATCAATAGAATAGTATATATTCAATTAAATGTAACTAAAATGTATCTTGACTTGTGGACTTGTTCCCTGGGTATTGACTGATTTATTTTGTTGGTGCTATGTTCCCAAACATAACCTTGAAAAATCTCTTGTAAACCCTCCCGTTACCCCAAACTGTAACTTGTTTTTTTACTACCACTTACAGATGTGAGCGCATGTGGTACCCATGAATGGTTTTCCTGGAATGTGACTCACATAGAATAATAAAATGCATGAATGCACCCACACATCTTCGCCCTGCCATTGTGCTCCCGTTTAAATTGCGCTGAATATAAAAATGGGTTTATCTGCCACTTCAATGTATGTTGTTTGTAAATGACATGCCTTGAGGCCTCTTTAGAGACAAACAAATGAAACAAAATAGGTACCGATGTGCAGAAAATTCTAATTTGGTTGGTCTTCACCAGCCCCTCCCACACACACACACACACCTCCTGTGAGTATATGCCACTAGGATTGCCATTGGGTTTCTACTTATGTAAATGCAGAACCACATTTGCATCAACAGTGGCCGATAAAAACATTTGATTTCAAATTGTATTAGCCTAAAGCAGGAGTTGTCAGTTACTTTTAGCGGCGTGACGGTAACGCACGGGATTTGGTTTAAACGGAACAAGTCTGTTTACATGTCGTCCTCTTCCACTTGCTGGGTCAGCTGTCAATCAAACAAGAACAACCGGACCCCACACCAGCACACCTTTCACCCCAATCGCCCCATCCCATCCCGTCCCGTCCCATCACCCCTGACCTTCAACGGGGCCATTACTGGATTTATCCTAAAAGATTACACACACACACACACACACACACACACACACACACACACACACACACACACACACACACACACACTTTTTCCTAAAAACAGATTAATTAACTCACTTCTGACTGCACAGAGCGAGCAGTTGTCCCATGTCAGTTGGGACATTAAAAAAAAGGATCTGCAAGCACATGAGCTCTGGACAAAAGAAGCAGCTCCGAGTGTCTCTCCAATTAGAATCATCCCCGGTGACCACCGCACACCCCACTGACTCTGTGTGTGTCACTTAGGGACTTAGGGGGGGTTATGTGGGGGGGGTGGGGTGGGGTGGGGTGCTTGCTAGTTGGCTCTAATCTCCTTGATGATGAAGATCCCCCCTGTGCTCACGGGACCTAAGACGGTGTGTGTGTGTGTGTGTGTGTGTGTGTGTGTGTGTGTGTGTGTGTGTGTGTGTGTGTGTGTGTGTGTGTGTGTGTGTGTGTGTGTGTGTGTGTGTGTGTAGTGTGTGTGTGTGTGTGTGTGTGTGTGTGTGTGTGTGTGTGTGTGTGTGTGTGTGTGTGTGTGTGTGTGTGTGTGTGTGTGTGTGTGTGTGTGTGTGTGTCTCTGCAGCCTTACACCAATGCAATCACGACTCGCCACTGAGCCTGCAACACTCTCTCTCTCTCTCTCTCCCCTTCACACACACTTCCTCTCTCACTCTCCGATGCACACACACACACACACAAGCTTCTTTCTCTCACTTCACCACTCACTCCCTCACTCACTCCCTATCTCCCTCTCCCTCCTCTCTCTCTCTCTCAGTCGTCATTCTGTAGCCGCACTGACTCGCTCCACTTTGGTGACGGCTCCTGTGCATTTTGCCAGCTATTCCGTTCCGTTCCGTTCCGTTCCGTTCCAGCGTGGGCTCCGACTGTACAAGAGATGATGAGAGGAAGGCACCAAAGAGGAAAGCAGGGAGAGAGAGGGAATTAAGAGAGGAGTAGAAAGCAGCAAAGGAGAGAGAGAGTCTGCGCTTGCGAGAAATAAAGAAAGAGAGGAGGTGGGAGGACAGGTTGACTCAGTGATCACTTGGATTAAACTGGCTGTGTCTCTGCTCTGAAGTGTCCCACTGGAAGGTAAGCGTGTCTTCTCTTTCTCCCCCAGTTCTCCCACTCCTCATTCCCAGAGACTCCTCTGTGACTTGGTGTGCGCAGGTGATCCGCTCCGGTCCATCATGTCACCGATAGCATCCTCTCCTCCTCCTCCTCCTCCTCCTCCTCCATCACCACAGTGGAGGCACTGGAGTCGGATGAGATGTGGCTCAGCTTGTGCCCTTGACTGTGTTTGGACCGAGAGGAGTTGTGAGGAAACAGGAGCGAGCAGCGCGCTCCCCAGAGGAGCCGTGCGTCCTGTCACGAGAATCTCAGCAATTGGCAATTAAAGCGGATTGTTTTGGTTTTTTTTTTGCTGACCCCATTTCTGCAGGAGTTTTATTTGAGCTGGTTTGCATATGAAAGGCTGAGCAGCTCCTGAACTCTGTGTTTGGAGAGTGTTGAGCTGTGCGTAAATAACACACCAAACCACAAGAATTCAGTGTCCGTTCATATGCGATTCTAATGGCAAATGTGATGTATCTTAGTGTGTAGTTGTCTACTTGGAAATGACTCAAAGACACCCATGTGCATTTGGTTTTAGAAGTGTTTACACAGTGCAGTGCTCCTGAAACTGCTTCCAGTCGAGAGTAAGAACACCCAGGATCCGATGGCTCAATCACAGGCTGGAGATTATGCCTTTTTGTTAGCACACAGTGTTTATCAGCAGCATTTCTGTTTGTGCCATTCTAGTGGTGAGGAAAGGGATTAGAGAGAGCACAGGCTCTCAAAGAGGCTCCTCTGAGTCTGGTTTTCGCTGAGAAACATGGGATCACAGATGCAAAACATTGCCCCCATTCCACAGTGGCAGATGCTCGTTTGGGATGAGGCAAAATATAAAGACAAAAACAAAATATAGAAATGCAACCTCCCCCCCCCCCCCTGCCCCCAGGAGCAATGCTGAGCTACATCTGCTGCGAAACTCACACATTTGATTGTTACATCAGCAAGTCCCACTGGAAGTTGTTAAAACATCAACTTTGCATCTCTCCAAGCGATGCGAGGCTCAGTTATCTGGAGTGCCGTGCGACAAAGCCCATGTGGAGTCTGAGCAACCCGGCAGACACACGGACAGAGACGGACAGCATTCCTAGTGGCTGCCGTCACTTTAAAGTCTTCTGAACCCATTTGCATTGCTGCCGTTACATCAGAAATAATGGAGATCACTCGCTCGCCATTCTCGGTGTGCGTGTGACAGCATTTCAGCCTGAGTGAACAGATTGCCCTGTGAATTCTAGCACAGGTTTTCAAAGCAAATGCAATCTTCACTTACAGATTAGATGAAAAAAATAAAAAAAGAGAAAAAGCTCTAGCCTTCCACTACCTTAAGCACATCTAATGTAACTCACTTTAGTGTCAGAGGCACCGAGTCTTCTTATCAGCATTCAGCTGAAAAACACCTGCTTTTGGAATAATCAAATTACGCTGCGAGGAGTCCACTTCAACAGAGAAAAGAGGAGCTGGACCCTCTGAGTACACAGAGGCCACTGTGCAGGAAATGAGCATTCGGGGCACGCCGCCACCGACCACTCAGGTATTAGAGCGGCATTTGAGGGGATAAATGAAGAGACACGCAATATACTTGTGGTATATTAAGTGACGGTGGTGACACTACCAGGCTGAAATAAATATTCAGGGACGGAGTGAAGTGGAAGAAAAACAGGTTGACTCGCTGTTTTATTTTGGAAATAATGTCAGCTTTTCTGTTATTTGCTTAGTGTGTTGTAAGCAATTGTTAGACACTTTCACGGCTGCCCTTGAAAGGTGAAAACGTCCGTACAAGAACAGAACGCTGCGCCTGTATCACGTTTATCACATTGAGACATCAGATCGCCTTGCTTCACCTATGAAAATGATTTGAGCATGTGCAGTTTTAAACAAACACATTAACTATAATCACTCTGCAATCAAGATTGATTAGTATATTTGGGATTTATGATGCATTTCATTCCAAAACACCTGGAGCCGAAAGCAGATATCACCACTGTGGTGCCACACAATGCTACGATTTTCTCGTAGAAGCTTTTACATTATTCTGTATTGTATGGCAAAGGACTGTTAACCATCATATGAGTTATTGCTTCATATTTGTGTTGTAAATGCTCATGTAAGACCGACAGCTCAAGCAGAACGTGTTGTTATAAATCACCCGTGTGGCCTGAGAGATATTCATCTGCCTCAGCGAGAGACAGCGAGACCACTTGTCAGGATGACTGTAACGTCTCCGTATGCCTCCCTCCACTCCGACTGTGTCCATGCAAATTCCACAGAAAGACTGAGTGCTCTGCGCTAAATCAGAGCACGCGTCCACTAAACTGTCATCATACCTTTGCGTCCACTGCGCTGTTTGATTGGGGCGCGCTGTTATTTATGGATGGTCTGCAGCCTTTAGCGTATAAGCAGAACCACAGCTATCAGTCATCCAGATGTGCCACCTATCTCCGCATTTCAACAACCTTGGGCTCTAAAGGGAATCAATACTTGAGATTATTTGGAGTCTCCAGACTCTCTTTACCTTTGGCTCTTCGCTCTCCGCCCCCCCGCACTCGGTGGAACCATTTTAACATCATTCCGCTATAAATCAGGTGTGTCCGAGTGTGCATATGTGTATCTATGCGTCTGCGTGTGTGTGTGTGTGTGTGTTCGTTTCAGCATTAAAGTGAGTCCGTCTGTGTGCATTTCTGTAGCGCGATAAAATGCAATAAGCCAACTGTCAGAAAGTGGCCTGCACAGTTTAAAGCATCTGAATGCTAATCAGAAAGTGGATTTGGTTTGTTCCGTCTGCACTCTCAAGGCCAATCTCAGATGGAATTATTGTACTTGTATGAACGTGCTTGTGTGTCAGGCAGCGATTTCTCCCACAGCGGGCAAACACTCTGCAGAGACCCCCGCAGACCTCTAAGACGAGTGTGTGGGGTGGGGGTGGTGGTGGTGGGGGGATCTCCCTGGCTCTCAGACAATCATCAGCAAGGGTTCTAAACATCTCAAATTAAAGTCGTACAGTGATGAATGACTCTCGGTCTCCAGGAGATATTGTGCAGGCTTCTGCTCGGAGTGATGGGCAACTCCTCTTCACTCCTGCCTCGCAATTATTTATATAGATTTGTCTCTGTTCGTTTGGCAGCTTTTTTGGACATGTCGGTTCTTCCTCTCCTTGGTAAAAAAAAAAAAAAAAAAAAAAAAAAAAAAAAAGAAAATGCTCTGCGGAGGTAAAACCTCACAGATTTCTGCAGCCTACTGATGCTTTTTTTCTTCTTCTGGAAAGCAAACAAATACACCTCTTCCCTGTGGTATACGCGTGTTGTTTGAAGTAGTGGCGAAAATAGAAGTGGGAAGGATGCAGTTACCTGAAGGCACCGTTTTCGAGGACACATCTGCTTTGCCCTGTGATGGTATGAAACCGGGAGCTCGGGTGCGGTGTGCTACAGCCTGTGAGTTTGAACATCGATTCTCCCTCGGAGCCGAGCACCGCTGTGGCTTATCCGAGAACGGCCACATTTGGAGAGGTCAAGGGAAAATAGAAACTCCAATGATATAATTAAGCTGCTTTGCTTAGCCATCCCACGTGAATGCATTATCAGAGACAACCAACTCCTTTGAAGATATTTGGAGGGGAAGTTAAAAGTGAGGTCAGTTCATTGTGTCTCCCTTTGTTAGAATACTTTATTTATGAATCTTGCTCTCATACGCGTTTTGAAGACAGCGCAGCGATGTCTTTAAATAGCCCAAACCAGACGCTCGGGCCCTTTTGTGCCTTTTGAATACATTTGTGCCACATCTTTGAGAAATCCACCACAGATTCCCAGCCAACGGCGGGCAGGAACGGTTCTGGTCATGAAAAATCTCTGGAGACACAGGTGGATGATGAAGAGGGCTTCTTTGCAAATGCCTTTGCTCTACTATTCAAAAAGTTGTTCTTTGTTGCGTCTCCATATTTGCGAGCGCTGAATAACAGGTCTTTCATCGCTTGCCAGCGGCAGGAAGACAAAGCAATTAGCGGGTTATCTATATGTAATCCCCCTCCCCTTTGCATTTGTAATGAAATGCTTTCTATCGGACGCCTTTAAATCATCAGGATCCATCCAAACAATAAACAGTCAACCCGGCCCGGCCTCGACTCAAGAACCTTAAACACAACCTCATCGGCCCCCAATGGCAACTTGGGAAAGATTTCCTGTCACACAGGTGAATGACTATTAGTTTACTGACCCTAGAGGTAGAGGGAGATTGTAATGATTTCTGGAGTGGGTGCTAGGGGCCCTTTCATTATAGGGACTGAGCAGCGCTGTAGCAGTCCTGCAGTAAAGCGTGAGGTAGAAATAGATATGGAATACACCATTCTGGTGAATTGATTAAATCTTGCACGGAGGACTCCAAAGCTATCGGCATACCTTTTTCTTTTATTTTAAAGATAATGGCTTCGAGGCATCAATACATTTCATACATGTTTATTTCCCCTTGAGTTGGCATGAAAAAAACAAAAAAAAGTACTGCAAGTCCTTTGTTCATATCCGTCTGTTTTCCTTTGTTATAAGATGACCACTTAGATGCAGTGCTATTTATGGATGTGGGCTTTAAGGCTGCACCGACTACTTTGATTGTCAGTTCATCTGCTTAGTCTCTAAGAAACCATGGTGACCAACAGCAAATAACTCAAAGTTACAATGTTTGCTTCTGAAAAATGTCTTAACGATGTCTTAACGATACACCTGTATCACGATGTACCCAGATATTAAAATTGATGGATATCATAAATGTACATTTGCTTCTCTACAGGACAGGAAAAAAAATGACATCAGTACAGACAGCAGCAGTATGGCTGTGCTGTCACACACCTACAGTATATTTTAACTGTATTATTCCCAGTTGATGTTATTTTACATTTGTGTTGCTAACATGTAAACTAGCATGCTTCAGTCATACCACATATACGTTTATATTTATGTTCATTCACATAGTTGTATTATACTGTATATGTGATATTATTAATTAGTTGTGCAATAATTTTACATACAGTTAATTAGAATAATAATAATAATATAAAGTAAAATAATAAATATATTTTTGCGGTGCTTATCATACCTTGACAAATCTCAAACAGTTGCTACCATAGTCTGATCTAAGACATCTGAAGTAATAAGCAATCTGTTGTGCTGAGCCCATGTAAGAAACCTCAAGCTAGTACCCATATGTACCAACAGCTTTTCCCTCTTTTCCCCTTCCTTCAAGAAGCCTCTGATATTAATTCTCTCCTATGCCACATTAAATTTTCACTTTTATATGTCCATGTCAGAACTCATCTTCATTTCATTAAAAGAAAATGTGCTCTTTAAATCACATCATTTTGCTGTGCAGCAGACACCACCTGCCTGTGAAGTACCTCTCACAAAGTACAACATTTCACAGTTTGCTTAACACACTTGAGCAAGTTACCCTCCCCAGCATATAGATTACTGCAACCGGTGCATTATATTTATTGTTTATTTACCATCTGTTCAAAATCCATGAATCATTTCAGTTGTTGCTACTGTGCCGCATACTGTAGAAGGTAACCTTTTCTATAAAGTCATTTTAAGAGGACGGAAAACTCCACAAAACTACAGTTGTGACAACACAACCAACAGAACAAATATAATACACACAATAGAAAACTGCTCCGTACGATTCACAATATCTGGAGTTGGAATTCCAAGTCTGTGCGCATTGAACGGCTTGCTGAAGTTTAATTTAAAATACTTACCCGTGGAAGTCGCTCCCTCTGGTATCTCCTCCTCTAATCGTTATCGTGGCAGAGAGGAAAATGACATCATAACTTACTGGAGTAGAATAGAGGCTGAGCTAGCACAGCAGCAGGCAGCGGTTTGATGTCGGAGGATGGCAGCCAACTGCAAAAAACTCAATTGCACTTAACCACGAACTATCAGCCTGATGATTTGTATCATTAATATAATGTTCTGAGTATATGGTTAGCCTGCGAGTCGTGTTAAATATTGCTGATATGATGGAGGTCCCCCCCTCTGTGACCACAGCGACTTTAAAGTCTGTTTAACATGCCATACCACTTTGTCTTGTTTGATTGATTGATAGAGGAAACCCGACTGAACTATGTTTTTTTTTTCTTTAGAAAAAAACATAATGTAACACTAACATCTTTAAGCTTGGGACAGCAAAGAGATTGATGATGATGTTAGCTATAGACCAATGTTGTTGTTTTTTTAATGATAGGGGAGATGGATTTAACACCTTTTTTCAGAAGTGAAAATTTGCTAATGCACCTGGTGACAGATGACGGATTGGAGCAATAGACCCGCTGACATGTGGTAACGTAATGTGATTTAACGTTAATCTGCAAAGAAGAAGCAAGACTTTTGAACACCAATCAAAACCTTCCGTCGCAGCGAAACAATCTGAACTGTGACTCTGTGGTCTTAGATGAGAGCGTAAGGACAAAGAAACACTTCCCTCTGTATCCGTTCATGCTTATCATCCAACAAATGCCTTTGTGGAAAATGTCATTGAGGAGATAGGGGCGGACATTGTCATCTGTTTCTTAGTTCACTATTCAGAAGAGTGCCGATTTAACATGAAATTACCCCCCCTGTGCACCTAAATCATTGTGACTCTTAAGGACATCTTTTTTTGTGTACAGGCCTTTTTTCCTCAACAGCTTACCATTTCCAGCGCCTTATAGAAACCATGAACCGGGGGAGTGATAAAGCATTACAGTCCCACCATTAAATAGAATAAGAAATCATCTTGACAGACCCTAGATCTTGGCCTGGGTGAGTCTTCTTATGAGCGAGACTTCCTCAAGGTCACCGCGATCGTACTTTCCCCACTGTGTGCAGAGCCTGTGATGAATAGAACACAGTGTAATGGGGGGGGAGGAAGTGAGGGCCAAGAGGAAAGGAGGGGATGGAAGGTAAGGGGGTGTGGTGAAGATTTAGGGGGGTTAATATATTGTGTTTACCTGTAAGGAGAGGCCGTGTTCCTCGGTGGTGACTAAGATTAAAGAGCCAACAAGAGCCGACTGCCTCTTCAATTGTTAATGTCACAAAGTTTCAGAGGAAGACATTCATCTGTGGATAATCCCCAGCAGACATCAAACAAGGCCACACAGGTCAGTCAACTTCATTCAAGCCCAGGGTTGGCTCAGGTTGACGCTTCACTTATTATTGAAGAAACTTTCAAAATGAAAGTTACATAAAAGCTTCAAGTTCAAAAAAGTGTCACATCAAGGGGACCTACTGTACAAGGTACACATTGGGAACTTTAGACTTTATAATGGTGACAAAATCAGGACAGTTAATCACCAAACACACCGTTCCAACAGAAAGTCTACTGGGTTTGATATGGTCATAGGTAGAGATGCCCCCATCATGTTTTTGCCACCAATGAGAAAGTTGATTAGTAATATCAGAAGATACATCGTTTTTATAATTGTTGATGATGTTTGTTTGTTTTATAGCAGCTGAGACATAAGGCTAACTAACTTTTTTTCCACCACCGTCAAAAAATCTTAATGTTATCCTTTTAATTTCGCATTGTCACCTATAATGGTTATTTGTAAAAGAAAACACAATTTCCCAGATGAGGAACATTTTTTTTATATTTGCTTTAATTTCCATTTTTGGGGGAATTAGTAGTTTTAATTATATATTACTAGCCACTAAGAGCTAAATTAAAACAATTCACCATTCCCTCTCTAATATATATTTCATATTGCTGTGGAAATATATCCTTTAAACAATTGGATTTATTCAAGTTTCTTTCCAAAAACTACATTTGAGGTGATTACATTTGAACACATCATGATAAGCATTAATTTATTACTGAATATTGGCCAATCGGCATGCCTAGTCATACGACGGGGTGAAATGCAATCCACGCATAGCATATTCAGCTCATGGAAATGGGCAAAGGAAGATCATGTTTACATGGTGGATATAGATTCACACTGGCTATGGTTATTTTTTTCAGTGCTGTTTTAAGTGTTACCTTGAGAGTCTATTTTTTCCTCACTTGAAAGTAAGCTGAGAACCAACACTGGGCAATCCAATATAAAGTATTGCCAAAATATAACACATTACGAGAGGGCAGACTTACTACGGAGGGCACAAATGTGTTTCTAGTGTGGTTCAAAGAAAATAAAAAAGGAGAGGACGGCATTTGAAAAGGAGGAGGATTGGTTTTGAGTCTGGATTTTGACAATCAAATGCTTTGGTCAGTGCAACAGACAGATGGAAATGTGGCAACAGTATCAAACAGTCTTTCTTGCCTTGTACAAAAAGAAAACTGGCTGGCGTAACTGGTTGCAGACCAAAAAACGGACAGTAAAAAAGATGCTACGAATCAGTTTGAGTCTATGGCGTAACACCTTTTAATCTTTTTTTTTTTTTTTTTGGTGGCCATAACACCATAGTAGTAATGAATGTTAGATATGAAACTTGTGGTTGACGTGTTAAACTATATAACAGAGTTGTGCCAGCGTAGTATTGATGTATTTTCCGGATTCACCAACAATTTTTAAAAATCCATTCAAGGTTGACATTGTTTTTCACTTTAAGAAGCTACCCTTGAATCCGCTAGTATTTTATTTGATGCAGTATCATACGACCTTTGAGCTTGGAGTTTGGTTTGTTTGGGCCGGTGTGAAAAGTGTTTTATCGAATCCTGGTGTGGAATAAACACCAAACCAAGACAGCATGAAAAAAGGTGTCTCTGTCCGCCTCCAAGCTGCCTCTAGCATAGTTTATTTGTGGTGTGAAAGCAAACCAACCTACCAGAGGAATTTATGGAATAAGCTGTGTGAGTTTTAGCATTGATTTCAAAAGCTAAACTACCAATAAATACATCTGCTGAATGTTAAATCTGTTCAGGAAGCAATTATATAAAAGTGCTGCTGCAGTCTACCGGTTAGCTATACTGCTTTTGTCTTTAAAGTGGCAGGGGTGGGGCGTAAAAAAAATACAGAGGCCAAAGGTTCGATTTTTATTCATTTTTTAATCGAAATTTTGCCCCCCCTTCTACTAACGCTTATAACTAGTTATTAATAAATAATATAAACATACACATCAGAAGTGTTAAAGTGCTTTCTTGTTCTGTCAGTCACTGTAATTTGCCTTCCCCATGTGGGTCCAGATGTAGCGCTGATGATGAAGGATGACAATCAGCAACACTGTCCAATCGATGAGTTACCTGTCAGTCTGTATAACTTTATGTGCAAATCCCGTGGACAGTTTGTAAAAAGTAAATGGGATGTCCATGTATTGACCCTATAAAACATCGTTCGTAAGTGGAGATGGCAGCTGGATGTTGTCCTCGTCGTACACATTTATGTTTTCTTTCTCAGTTCTTAATACTATGAAAGTGGACACAGGATCACAGGAGTGGCCATTGTTCTGTTTGACTGTTGTTCATGTGAGCAGAACCATGAGTCAGCGGAAGCAAAATACAAGACAAAACCCCAAAGGCTTGTGGCTCTGTATTTGACAGCTGTGACCTAGCCTGCTGAGTTTTACTGATGAGCACGGGTCCTTTGACTTCATTGTGCAGAGCATAAACAACAATGTGCCCGGTCACCCTTGTGCAAGCAAGGCCTCCGCCGGCCCGGTATCTGAAAGTCTACACAATCCACTGGACTGACACATCTATCACATTTCTTATATGGAGCCATAAATCACTCGGGGAATGTCTTGGCAAACATCTTAACTTGAAATTGGATAAGTTTGGGATTTAATAACTTTCTGTGACATAACCTGTGTGGTGTTATTAAAAATGTATAAAGGGGCCATTCCTAACTTTAATTACCGCTTTGTGTGGGAGGTTTGATCCAAAATGGACTGAGCACCCGCGGTTACATGCACCTGAGTAAGCACTAACAAAAGTAAGGTGGCAGACTTCAGATCTCCTGGTATTAGAACCATGTTCTAATTTTGTTGAAAAGTTAACAAACCTGCTCTACGTTGCTGTGGTGATTAGAAAAGTAAAAACGGCTTTTTCTGTCAACTTCAGCTACAGGAAGTTTTCAGTTCCACTTAGGAGGAGGAATATGTTGCAACAGATCTTCTTCTCTTGCTCTTGTTGGAACATTAATGCGTTTCTTTGTAAAGTACAGCCACCTGTGATCAGTGGAAGAGTTCGTAGATATCGTCAGTGATATGTATTGTGTCAACCACGTGCGATCGTAGCACCCTCCCCTAAAAGAAAATAGTTTGGCCTGTTTTTTTGTTTCTGAAAGAAAGCATTTCCTATTTTAGGGTTGGTAGAATACATCGGCTATTGGCAGATGGGGGGTCTTGTGATTTTTACCGACTCTCCCAACCCCTTGTGCGCCGCAGAAGGGAGGCACGGGAGAACCAGAACCAAGGCCGATCAGGGCAGACTATCAGACCCTGCTGAAGTGAAATGAGAGGTTTTCTAAAAAGGGACCCACTTTTGTCCACAGGGACCGCCAAAATCAATACGAAAAGAAAGTTCCTCGCAGTAACTTTTAAGAAACTTTTTCTTATCTCTTGAGAGACAATTGGATAAAAAAATATAGCATTGGTTCACTTTGGGAAATGGGCTATACAATAGAGATACTGCACATCTTGACAGTTGACGGATATCCTGATCATTTTACAGGCAACACGTGACTACAGTAAAACACTACATAATGTTGCAAAATCGCTGGCCAGTTAGTAAATATGATGTTGCCCACCCCTATCCCCTTCATTATGCAGAACTGTTCTGATGGCGTGTGCATTCTGCATTAGCCATCAATATGTATTCTGCCATGTGGCACATTTACTCTTAATCAATAAAACATTCACTGTAAATACACAAAAACTCTGCTGTTTAGAGATCAAGTAATCAAGTTTAGAGAATTAAAAAACACTGCAGATGTTTTTGGGCGAGCGGTGATTACTTCTCCACATGGTAATGCATGTGACAGCATGGCTTTTGTACATTTAGATATACAAATCAAGCGTGACAACTACATAAAACAGAATTTAAAAAAAAAAGGCAAATAACTGGGACATGTGACTCACTCCAGAAACACATGGATGGTCTGTTATCTTATCATGTGAGCGTGAATTACATAATTAACAGTTGCTCTGGGGAAATCATGGTTTGAGGCTTGAAGCTGCTGGAAGAAAAAGGAGGCAGCGATGTGTCGTCACAGACAGATGATGTCTCACAGCAGCTGCTCATCAAGCCTTAATCAATTTTTGCCCCTCTCACTTTAGAAAAATCCTCATATAGATTCATTTTTTTTCCACTCATCAGCGGGCTCTTACTGAGAGGGGAAAGATTTAACATTCAATACTTCATTACCATTTCAACATGAACATTTGGTGAGCTCACACAGACTGTTTTACTTGATTTGTTTTCCAGTATTATATGGATGCAATTTCTAGTCTTTAATAACATACCACAGTTCCAACCTTGTACATTTGGGAGGAATTTATTAATACACTATTCCACAGTGTGTCCAATGTAATGCGTTTGAAATACTAGATTATAAATATGACTAACATCAAATATTATTTATCCCTCATCTACAGGGATTGAAGTCAGAGTAATGCAATCAATATGATCCGCCTTGAAACAAAAGATGAAAAGGGCTTTTCCCCATTTCATCACAGCACCTTTGCATATTGTACAGTAAAGGGAAGGATTTTGAAAAAAACTAAAACTTTATAGACTAGACTTTATATTCAATTCAGCTCACAGAATTATGGATAAACAACTTCTATTTATTTCCTGGAGATGATTTCCCTCTTTTCAAGGAATCCGCGTAAGCCTGCTCCCGTTTAAATACATGGCAATCGCTTTTTTCAGAGTTTACTTGCAAACTGGAACTGAATAATGTAGAGGAGGAAAAAAAAGATGCAGTGTGTGAAGTTATTCATAAGCCTTTCATAGCCATTGTCAGCATTAGACTCCATCTATTCAATATTTCAATACAGCTTGCAATGAATAAAGTACAAATGGAAGAAGAGCGAGTGAGGAAGCTCCTCTCAGTGGGACTTTTAGGGCCAGTATTGTTGCCACACCGACCAAAGATTGTTGCGTACTATCTAGAATACAGAATAAGCCTTTTTAAAAGTCAGCCAGTGCGTTATGAAAGAGGTGTTTCCATCCATAAAAACAATAAAAGGCATTTCTAAAAGTATTTTGCTATCTCAAATACTGAAGTCAATATTTTGGATTGTTAAAAACAGGAGTTTCTATTGTCAGACAATGATTTTTATTTATTTTTTTTTTTTTTTTTTTACAGTGGGTGTCACTTTTTCTTAACTTAACAGTGAAACACACAAACACACTACATAAAAAAGCTTTTTACCACTTAGGGAACCAAAGTGGTACGGACAGGCCATCAGCCAAATGAAGCCGTTGCATTCATGAGCATGGCAAAACAGGAACTCGTGTTCTCTTGACTTTTCCACTTGGTGCATGAGACGTTTAGGTTTTGTTCCCAATCGGAGTGAGTCATGAAACCCCTCGTGCCCATGCTCATCCCCTTTTTTTCCTGATTTGGTATGCTACACCATTGACCCGGTGAGACAGAGCCATTGCAGAAAAGACTAATTCTTAATCTAGGATATTGCTTTCTCATTATGGCCTTTCTCCCTCCGGCCACTTGCGTGATAACTGTTTGATTAAGGCAGTTATGTCGCTCGGGAGCCTGAGAGAGCCCACCTTTTAATATTACCTGGCTGACTGATTATGGCATGAGCTGCTTGAGGCTAATAATGTTGAACTGTGATGCTTGATTAGGAATGCTGACGGGCCCCTTTGTGACAACGCGGCCTTCAGAATTCACAAATAGGAATCAATAAACAATGCTAATACATTTTGCAACACAACGCAGACTGGATCCCACAGCCAATACATCATTAATGGTGACCGCTAAGATGGACTTTGCCCATCTACCTGCTCCTACAAGCTATGTAGGCATCACCGTATAAAAGAAAGAGAAAGAGCTGCAATGACTAATTATGGCTATTTCAATAATTGATTAATTCGTTTTAAGTCATTTTTTTATGAAAAAAAAAGTCTGACTCTTATATAGGCGTCTTAAATGTGAATATATTTTATATAGTTTCTTTATTGCTTCATGACAATAAACTGATTATCGACGAGTTGTGTGACATTTTAAACCAAACAACCAATCGATTAATGGAGAAAATAATCGCCATATTAATCCAAATAAGTATCAGCTGCAGCCCGAGTGCAAGAGATATTATTGCTGCTGCCTTTTCAAAACTCCAAGTCACACATTGCATCATGCGTCTGCAGTGAAGCGTTGAATGTGAAGTACCTGAAAAGTAGCAGTCCACTTCATTGAAATAAAGAGACTATCATAGCTTCAAGGATGCTTTGATTAAACTCTCTGGCAAAACGGCTCGTGTCACTTTAATTAAGTGCCGAAAAACACTGTGCTTAGAGCGGCTTTCTGAATGCGTTTGAGGTCAGACCGGTCCACTTCAATAGTGACGCTCAGTTGAGGGTCCATGAGATTAACTGTGATTTGAGATGGGGGCTTGACAGCCTGAAAAGGAGTCTCAGGAAGGAGGAGAGTCCAACCGCGTTCAGAGACGGGAAAACTCTCAAAGGGATAGGTTATCACAGAATAAAAAAGGCGACTGCAGTTACTTGTTATTTACTTTATAAAACGCTTCAAAATTTCCGACAAGTGTCAGGCTCGTGCACACTCCAGTGCGCTGAATAAATATATAAAAATACTTCCCTTTTAATTGAAAGCGCATCACCCTCGCCTGTCCTTATGCTCTCAGAAAGCTTCACGTTTCCAATTGTTTTCAGTAATCACATGCCGGATGACAGCAGGCGCTGGAAGTGGCGAATAAATGAGATCACGACCGTTTCAAAACCATAATCCCTTAGAACATCCAGCTCAAAGTCACAGACTCCCGAAAGGTATCACAGGTTAGCTTCTTTTTTCTTTTTTTTTTAGCTGCCACTTATCTGATAGTAGTATCTCTGGATATTACGGAGTGCATAACATCAATAGTGTGCAGTGCCGTTTGCGAAAGGAGAGGAAGATGGGATTCCATGAGGCGTATCGTTTGTAGCACCATACTGTGGTCACAAAGTGCTGCCTGGAGGCAAAACCCAGAGCGCATTCTCTTCTTTTGAACTGCATTTATTAATTAGATACTTATTACACTAAATTTCCAGTGTGTGCTGTGTGCATAATGGCCCATTAGTTTGAGATGATATGATCGGACCACTGACTTTATATAAAAAGGCCAAGTCGATGAAGCGCTACGAGGAAATGTTTACGTCTTTGTTCGTCAGTCGTGTGCATTGACACTCTGACACTGAAAACTCTCACGCAGATATGCACGCACGTGTTCACGGACGCACACGTTGATGAACAAGACCATTATGGTGGAGCACACACACAAACAGACAGCCATTAACATAAGCAATGTGACGCTCACAGCCATACATCAGCGAGTTCCGAACCCTAATGCTTTTTGAGTTTATCTCTGCCCCGATAATGAGGCTCGGCTTAATGTGACTCTGTGTGCCTAATAACCCAGAACGCCATGAAAAATATTTGCTTTCTCTTTCTCTATCTTTTCTAGTTTGATTTTGCAGCACAGTTGAGCAGAAAATGGATAACACGCAGGACGAAAATGAAGGAGGTGGTTAAAAAAAAAAAAAAAAAAAAGAAAAGCGAGGCTGGGATGGAGTAAGATGAGGAGTTGTTGAGGTTGGATTGGAGGCCACGGCATGGCGACCGGTCTGAGGTTGATTCGCTCCCCGGCCCCTCCCCCTCCCCCTCCTGACAGGGACTGGAGACCAGGGAGTTCAACTGCATCATTTTAGGTTCACTGACTTGGCAAAAATCTACCGTTTTAATGAAATTAGGGCAAGAGCGCTTCTTCTTGAGGGTTTTCATTTCAAGGACATAACTCAAATAAAGGAGAAATCATCCGGTTCTATCACTGATGGGATGTCCTTGTTCAGGCTTCCACTTTTAAATGTTTTGCATTTATTTTTCTATTGTTTGTTGAAAGGTTCTATTCATCCAGATGAGACATATACCATCTGAGTGTATATTAGTAAGTAGATGGACAGATCAACGTAGATCAGAATTGTGCTCTTTAAGTCAGCATAGGGGCCTAGAGAGGAGTACATTAACACAGCATGTTTTAGCTGTGCTTCTTATCCATTCTACCATCTGTTGTGACATTTGTAGTATTTTTTTTTTTTTATTTTTTTTTTCAACCACAGAGCTTAACATGAGATTGTTACACAACACTAAGGCCGTGGTTCAACAGTAACAGCTGCCCAGTTGAGCGAGATAAAAAAAGGGACTTATCACTCACAATAAAGCGTAGTTAGAGGAAAGGAAAAGGAAAAAAAAACAAGTACTGCAGAAGTTAAGAATCATAAATTCATCACTGAAAATAGCAACATCCTAGAGACCATATTAACATCACATGAACACCAAATCGGCCAGGGTCATTAGGTGGGGTTGCCTTTAGCCCCTTGACCATGTCTTGCCCCACTATTTCTGGCGCCCTTGTTCACACCACATCCATCCTGTAAAGTAACTTGATGCATCATGCACGGTTAAACGGTGACTAAATTTGTCTGATCTATAAACACCTGGCAAAGTACTCAAAACCACTTCAGTGGTAGATCCCGCTACGGTAGGGGTCTTCAGGAGTAGAGGTGTAACGGTGTACAGAATTCATGATTGAGTATGTGTCATGGTTCTATATGATTACATGTCCAGTTACACCCTATCCAGGGCCACTTTTTTGCCATGATGAAGCACAGAGACTCCCAAGAAGAAAACAACAAAGTCTTGTTTTCTTGACTGGTAAGAAAATGAGAAAAATTATACCAAAACATCACTATTTTTAGACTGAAAATAGATGTGAAGTATTTAAAACAGAAAAGAACAGAAGCTCAAAATATTGACCAAGTAAATGCAAATGTTCCCAGGATAAAGAATAGCCTATGTGAAATGTATTGCCGTCAGGGGAATCTTCCAGCTAGACAATGAAGATGACAGCCTTTTCTGATAATGTGAGAGCCAAATAAGACAACAGAAGTACAAACTTGAAAGGTAAAGTAGGGCTGATTAATAGGAGCAGACAGCTAAAGAAAAAAAAACACAACAAAGCAAAGAGAAATACAGCAGCTGCATTCACAGTAGACACCCAGCGTTTCCCTATATTCATTCTGCAGCGCGTACCGCTGAGAGAGACGGGTAGTTAAGATAAAGTTGTCAGCGGAGCTAACAAAGAGGCTGTTTTTGTGTTTTTAGCTGAGCTAATCAAGAGAATATTTGGTTAAAAACAGATCTGTGATGCGGTTTTTCTGTCAATGTTCTCTAAGAAGTTTCCTGAAAGCGATGCAATATCGGCCCCTTATCTAAATGCTACATTGCTTGACAGCAGCTTGGTCAAATGTGACTTTGGAGGCTATTTGGCCTTGTGTGCTCTAATGAATTTGGCATGTGGTTAACCCACCAGTCAAAATGTTGTTTTAATGAAAACTCAACTGCTGGCATTTACTACTTTTGTTCTTCTCCACCGCTTCGGAAGACAGCCAAGCCAACTTTAAAAGTGATATATTTTCTTATTAAAGAAGTATTGCACACGTAAATGTGCTTTTCTGAGCTGTGTACTAAATCATATTACTGCACTGTGATGAAACACGACAATGCTGCTGTTAATATTGACATTTCTTACAAAATATATAAAAAAAACCGACAGGTTGGGACTTATATAATGATAAAGCCCACTAGAGGGGATGTTGCTGAGCAACTACTTCCTCCACGTCCCCTCTTTAGCCCCTCTTTAGCCCCTCTTTAGCCCCTCTTTAGCCCCTCCCAACACCCCCTCCCGGCCCCTTGCTCACTTTTTTGGGGCATTTTTCAAAATGATGCAGTAGTAGGTCTTAGGCCCAGTCGTGGGGAAGAAGTTAAACTTAAATAACTGTCGTGCGGAGAATCTAATTTATGACAATTTGAAGAGTGCTTCATGTGGAATTCGAAAAGTCACTGATAACTATTTGGAAAAGCAACTGGCAAATATTAACGGAAACTTTGATTCAACCTTAAAGTGTTAAATTTAAGAACACAGTTTGGTGTTGTGGTGGAGTGTTTCTGCAACAAAAAGAGAGAAAGGAAAAGGAAGAAGTATAGCATATTATTTTTTAACTACTAAACACAACTTTCTCATTGCCGAAACATTGGCACTGCAGAGGGCTATTATAACTCCAATTATTACTTTTTTGTGATAAAGCAACCACACCTGTTTTCTCTGGCGATCATTAACAGATGTCTGGATGCCTCTCATTGAGTACTCAGTATGCTGTAGGTTAGAGAAAATGCGTGATGATGAAACAATGGATGAACAGTCCGTAGGCTTTCAAAAGCCTTCATCGTCTGGAACTCTAATTCTATTACCTGTAAATAGCACTGTTTACTGCATGAATGTGACATTGTACACTTTCAAATATGCCCCTTGCAGTACATGGGGGATGTTGCTGATACGATCCTTAGCCCACAAAAGTAATGGCATTGCATTAAAATCAATTTTGAAGTTGTTATTGTTTACGTATCAGACTTCATTTAGGCTCTAATGCTCGTTAAGGTATCACAATTAGAAGCGAGCAGTCGGCATCTGTACTCCATCCGATACTGACACTAAAACACAGATGCGGTTAATGGTGTATGATGCTAACACTTTAATGTGCAGTGCACTCATTCCAGTGTGTTTTCCTGTTTATCCACACAACAGATAAGTTGTTTCAGGGCACAATCACACTCTTTGCACTCCCTTAATTTCCCTAATAAAGTCATCTGCAAAGCCTTTTTCATTGAGTAGGCAGACAGGTGTTAATGTTACTGACCTAAAGCAATGCATTCCCTTATTTCTGTCCGTTGTGATCACACTGCTCTCTACACTTTATACCTTCAACAACAGATTACAAATGAGAAGGCCGCTCTGTTGGAAGGCTAGGGGGATGAAAGAACATGTTGAAACTGGTACAAAAGGACTTGTTACATGTGGAATAACGAAATCGCTGTGACACACAGTTCTGCAGTTGATTTCATTTGATTCCTCTCCGACACAAATCTGTTGTGCTGACATTCTGACACTTTAAGCCGGGGGGAAATATTGAGTTGCAGACTCAAGGGGCATTTATTTAACTTTCCACAGTCCAACCTCTGCACATAATCCAAAATCTATTACTACTAAATTTAGTTCGTAGACAATCTATATCTCAGTCATAATTAGAGCAAGACCAGCAAAGCTGCATATTTCGGCCTCATGCTGGCACATTAATGCTCATCAGCCGATCTTGTCATCCACCTCAGATTCAAAAAGGGACCTTCACTCTGGCTAGAGCTTTATAAAAATTGCCTGTTAAACCTGTGCACAACATTTTCATTAAACTGGCCTTTGAGGTTTATTTTTATGAACTGTTCATTAATGCACGTAATGTATCCCAGAGCTCTCTGCACCATGGACGAGGTGCTTTGTGCCCCCTCTGCCTTGAAGGATTTTTTCTTTTCATGTACAGTACTATGGGCCTGTGTTCTTAGTTTGATGATTGTATTAATTAGCGTCACTTAGGGCAAGAAACTGAGCGCTCAGATAACATGATATGTCTGGAGGAAACCCGTAGTTAAACACAATTATCTAAAGACCCGTATTTGGAGGGGAGACTTAAACCTCTTAACCCCCAAACTCGCCAATTGGGATTGAAAAGCATGTTTTCTTTAAACCAACATTATTGTCAGATTTTCGTCTTTACAATGGTCCTTGAACACATCAAGTGCAATGAACGCTTCTGTCAGAAAAAGTCTCATTTAAGATATGGCCCCAGATAAACCTTTTGCTTTAACCAGATCCTGTAAAATACATTAAATACTGAGCTCCTTAGTGCAACTAGGAAGCCATGATTGATTCTTCTGAGACCAGCAGCCATATGACAAAAATTCCATGAAACATCGACTAAACTGGAGGCTGCTGAACACAGAGCATTAGGGAGAGGACAGAAGAGGCTGTAAGTAGAGGTGTAAACATGTTAATATATGGATATATGGAGCCTTGGAGCCTCCATTTCTTTCTTCCAACACTTGTGGACTAGAGTCCATTATTTTCCATTTTTTGTAAAATAAATTATCAAAGAAATTCAACTTAAGTTTTTATTTCTTCCTTTTTTTGGGATTTATAACATTGTAACTGTGTTATACTGCACAAAATAAATTTTGAGTTACACCTAATCTTTTAGCCATGATTGTGCCGTTTCCATAGAGATACAGGACCTATAAATTGAAGTAAAAATCAAGGCCACAGAGAGGAAAATGGAACAGGAGGAAAGATTCGCCCTGAAACTGCTTTGGGTTAAGAGGGCTAAATTGAATGAATCAAAATGCCTAATACAAAATATCTATTCATCGCGTGGGAGCTTGAATGTACAACGACTCTAGGTAGAGCGATAAAGTTGAGCAAAGATCTGTCGTCATGCTCGCCTTTTTTCACAGCCAATCTGTTTAGTTTTTGGTTTTTTTAGATCGGAAAATGCAATGGTATAAATACCCCCAATAATTGGCAGATATAGTCCAGCGCAAACAAACTTGATAGGTTGAACCGTAGATGCGTTGCCCTCTGGGTCAAACATCATGAATCAATAGGACAGGTGTGCAATAAGAGAAGATCCTGATCATAGAACATCATGCCAGACAGCTTTACACACATTTGCCAAGATGGATTACTGGCATTAAAGATGAGCATGGATCAAATCTTTGCATTGCATTATGGGGTCAGGCTCTCCTTTATATTTGCTGCAGGCTTTCTTGGTGTCCCCATTATAAAATATTGAACATTTTATCCATACAACACCGATCGATAGCTTAGTCCTCTGTAGTACAGGGTCATTAAGAGACACTCTGAACCTACCTACACACTGATTAGCGACTCTGTATAATAAAGCTTGATGTTAATGTGCAGCTCTCGGTGCCAGGATCACAGCGGACTCCCTGCTGTTACGCTGCATCTTTTTCATTATTTGCCGCAGCAGATAAAGCCCAATAACAAAAAGACCTGTGGAGTTTGCTTACCTTGAATTTCTCAAAATCTGGAGACTCAAACATAATCAGAGCTTAGCACAGCTTGCCTTTGTTGGTTTTGCATGTGTACCTTTGTGTTTCTGCTAATCAGCAGGTGTAATAAAAATGATTTCATTACTCTTTGCAGTCGCAACTTTCATTGTCATGTGTAAATATTGGAAAACGCTGCATGAAGTTCTGCATTTCATTATCAAACTAAATTCTGTGCTCCCAGAAATGTGCTTTTATGCAGGCGGGTATTCAAAACAAAATACATAATTGACAACAAATACTAAAAACAGTGGGCAGAAGCCTTATCTTTTTACGTGTGATTCATTACACGCGAGTCAAAGAAATGTGTTCTCTACCTGCAAAATGAAGCCGATTCAGTTTCATGTAGATTGGATGGGAAGTTCTGTGGTGGAATAATTGTGATCTCCTTATCCTCCTTTTGATGTTCACCCATTTGATGTCGACTACTGAATCCATTTGAAGCAATAAATAATTAAGCAGACCTTTTTGAGTAAAAAGAAAAATTCTCATTATTAATTCTTAATGCTTATTGTGCTCCAGCAGATATGCCAGCAAACATACTTATCAGCTGAAATGATTGCAGTGTTTGTATGAACTAATTTCATTTTCTGAAAAGAAGCTCAACATGTGAATGCCAATATAGATTATTGGAATATTGTCATATGCTGACAAAAAAAATCATAAGTTTGCTGTTAGAAAGGTTCAGTAACTACATAGACAACAAGCCGTTTTAGAAGTGATGTCTCTATATGTTGCTTTGTTTGACAGAACTAACATCATTTAATTATGTACGTATTGTGTAATTATTTGCGTTGTTACTTGACTACCAAGGGGTTAACTAGTGAGGCAGTTATATAGTCAACATCATTCACCTTGTCAATGTCAGTGTGCTGCACTTCATGATTATGCTGTGTCTATGTGAGCGGGGAAGAAAGACTTTTAATTGCTTTTTTGTATCCTCAAAAAACACTAAAAATGGACAAGATGTTGGCCAATGCCTCTATTAGTGCTGCCAATTCTCCATTCAACAACACACGTTTGAGACAAGAGTCCCTCCAGCCTGCCTCAGAATAATCTGGAGTTCATTAGGCTGTGGCTAAGGGTAATTGCTAATTCACCTTTAAGCGTGTTAAACTATTGCTGGGGTGCAATTGGGTCCAATCATTAGTAATTGTGTTTTCAAGGAAATTCAATTCAAACCCTTGCATACCTGCTGCTATATCCTACATACCCTCAAGTCACTGATGTGCACCCATATGCACTGACAGTAGGCAGGCTCTAAAATGCCAATCTATTTTATTTTGTTTGATTCAATAAAGATAGTAGTCCTGCATGCATTATGTAGTAGTACTTAAGTTCTTGTTACTGTACATCTCCCTCTTGTTGTACCATCTACTCCTCGGTTACTCCAACACCGTTCTAAATATCCACTGAATGCCAAGATATTAATTGAAACATTACATCCACCTTTATGTTCCAACAACAGACACACACAGACGGCACAGTTTGTCAGCAGAGACCGGAAAATGTATAATTAGCGTTAATTGAGAGCGCCGTCTTGCACTAATCAGTCTCTTATCAGGTACTTCTGCCAGCATCGATAGCATCCACAGCGTTGGCATTACTCAGGCCTTTTGATTCCCGTCTCGGTTTAAATGAAAAAGACGAATGTTTTGATGGCTGTCCTATCCAAACATCCCTAGAGGAGATTAAAAAAGATTTGGATTATCACAATATATCCAAATGTACCATACCTCTACAAAAGATTATTTTCTTTCTGCCGCATACTATGTAACTTCATGTATTATTCCTTCCCAGGACAGTTTACATTCCTGCTGACGACGCACATAAAGAAGAAAAAAAACACACTGGCAAGCAGACATCTGAAATAGTGTTCCGTTCCTTTGGTGGGGAAGTAAACAGAATTGAGCATAAAATGTTGAGCAGACATTGTTCCCACTGGAAGGTAAAACACAAAGAGGGAAATTGATAATGTTTTATGAACCAATGCATTGGGAAAGTTTTGGAAGACGTGGATGGAATTCATTTTAAAGATCCTGTTTGAAAAGCCCTCTAGAGTGTGGAAAAGAATGTAGGTTGCAGTCTTGTTTTAAAAGCCTTAACATTTGAAATCTGCACCAGGCAAGCGGATGTCATGTCCTTGTATTTACCAGATATATAATTTGCAGGTTTGGCCTTCATAGAAGAGTTTTGTTATGCCAGGCTCAGGCCAATATTTGGCATTCAGTCGTCAACTATGAATATACTGCAACCCTTCCTGTGCTGTGATCACATTCTTGAAATGTATTTGTAGAGACAGGGAAAGCTATGATGTATTAATTAGTAGGCATTGTACACCATTTCTAAATTACAGGCCTACATTGTTATTTAAGCTCATGAATTCAATTTCAGACAAATGCTTAGGGATGCAATGATACTACTTTTCCTTAGACAAAGTATAAGTACTTACATTTGGCTACTTACTTACTTACCAATTCAAAGTACTGATATGAGTACCTAGTTATACAATTGCAGTTCTACCAATGACTTAGAAAGTAAGGAACATTGGATGTAAATAAAAACATGTGTACCTGTTGCTGACATTATAACATTTCACTTTGTGTTTCGTGATACAAACGGAGCTTAGTTTGCAGAAGTGATGTTAATAGTTAACTGTTAACCGAGCTATTAGTTAAAAGATACAAAAAAAAATCAAAAAGATGAGGTTTTGGAGTATTTTTAGGAGTATGTCTACATGAGCTCAGTTTTTGACCAGATATGCAATACTGGTATCGGTGCATCCATATAAATGTGGCCTAGAGAGTGAATAAATGAATGATGTGGATCAAGATATTGGACAGCTTTCCCTCCTCTAATGAATAGAAGATGATAAAGAAGGTCACAGCAGGCGTCCCTGACCACAGTGATGGAGTACAATTGATGGGCAATGGCGAAGCAGCAACGTGCAGAGGAAGATTATTGGTATCAGACCACCAACACGTGGGTTTCAAGTTACACGAGGACAGGCACGTTCGGCTCCTGCTCCATGGCTGTATTTACAGTAGCGAGGAATCGCTCAGATAGGAGGAGGAAACTCACCGGGTGTCACTGAGGACGATATCCATGCAGGGAAAAAAATTGATGGCGGGGCCGAGAAGGAAGGCAGGAATGATGAAGCCTTCCACTGCCACCAATCCTTATCAGTGCATCCAGGGTAGCTGTGGCATCACACTGTGTGTACAGTGTGTATAGGGTACATTGCCGCATTCCCAGTGCAATGAAATAACTAAGCTGACACCATCAGTGAGTAAAACTCTGCAAAGCTTCCATTCAGGTACAGATGGTAAATGCAGCAAATCCACAAAGGATTACATTTAAACATTTTATTTAACTTGGATTATATGTTCAAACTATAATTTGATTACATTCAAAATCTGGATTGTTGAAGATGACAACCAAAATGGATCCATAACTCAGCTACTGATTGTTCCGTTAGAGTTATCTTACTAAAATATTTCCCTCTTTAGTCATCCGTGTGGTTCAAAGATGTTCTCCTTACAGAAAGCCGTCAGTTTTTACACAGCTGACTGAGTGTCGAGCTCTGTATATGCAGACACACATTGTCAGGCTTTAACTGCGAGGCATTATTTTTGTTCAATTAGTGGCATCTCTTCTGTTCCAATATGTCAACATGATAGGCAGTCTTCATTCAAGATTAAATTTCCATGTAGAGGTGGAATAAAAGAGGGGAAAATCACATCTCTATTGGAGTGCATATGCTGTGCCAGAAGCATCATCCTGGTGGAAAAGGGGACAGTCAGAATTTGCATTTAGATTACTGTGGTAATAGAAAAAAAACCATGATGATGAATCTTGTTCTGAAAAAGAGACTAATGTTGTATTTTGAATGAAACTGTAAAGTTAAACAGTGTGAATTTGTATAAACATATATGTCATGGAATCGTCATAATCAATCTATCACAACCAAATTAACAACAGCAGCTAAATCATAGTCATTTAACATGCAGAAAACATGACCACTGATGAATATGAATGTAACTGTGCACAGTATTTATGGTGTACAGAGACTACTGTATAAAGACCATTTACAGTTTGTAAACAATGATGGCGTACGTTGTTTGGAATTAGCTATGCAAGAGCATTCACCACCAAAGATCAGAAATGCAACCTCGACAAAATAACTTTGCAGATATGTGTGCTATTAGTGAGTGAAGAGAAGGTATTGGCAAATGGCCCAATATTTAGTAGCCAGATAAAGGAATGTATTTAGTGGAGAAATGTTACAAGAGCAAAAAATAATGAGCATACAAGTTACTAGATTCTTACAGCTCCATTTATGTAGAAAACGTCAAGAACACTGACAGACACCATCAGTGTTTCAGTTAAACAAGTGTCTGTGTTAAGTGGTGAACTCTCAGAGGAATACATCCATTGTAGATTATAGCCAAGGTGTTGAAACACCAACACTCATTAGTGCGTTCTTTTGCGTAGCGTCTTTTCAAAATAAATTTCCCGTTGGTGACCTTGAAAAAGCAGCAACAAAGCTGCATAACTTGACATATTTGGAGTGAGAACAGGTTGAAAACTGTCCTTATCCCAGTCAGAATTCTGCAGAACATCCGTCGGCTGTTGGAATATCAACACTGTCATTGCCAACACGCGCCTGCATATTTGTAGATGACTTCGTATTATGTCGTCAGTCAAGTATCATGTCACTGCCACTATTTGAAAATGGTGTCATTTGAAGTAAGGTCTATTTCAGGTGAAGTTTAAACTGATTCTTCAAAAGGTGGAATACCAACCAGGTTGTGATGTCAGGTCATCTCCATCATTATTTCTGCTACCTTACCCTCGACGTATCATTTCCACAGAAGGAACAAGAGTACCATATTTAAACCATATAACTAAGAGACATTGGAAATGATAAATGTACTGTTTTTCAGTCAAACATTTGCCACACACCACTTCAAGAGCTGATTTTCATGATTTTCATATTCATGAGTGCCACATTGTTTGTCAATAGTTCATTCCAAAAGGGCTTCATTTGTTTTTCAGTCCTCCCCCGTCATCCAATCGCAAAAGTGACTGTTCCGCAGCATCAGAGCCACTTAAATAAGCATCAGCCAGCTTCTACACATAAGATCTGTCTCACATATTCAAATAATAAAGGCGTTCATTGGCTGAGAATTCCCTCCTTCCCCTGCAGTCAATACCTCGGGGTGGAAAATGTAAACAATAGGAAAGTAACAGAGTTGAAGTTGGGTGAAAATGTTTTCAACCTTCACTGTTTCAGGTATAAGGCAGCAGAGCGAGGCTGCAAGCCGGCTGTTACTCCGTACTGCACTATTGTCTGGTGGCGACACAAGTAGAAGTAAGAAGTTTAATATGTTGTAATGTGACAACAGAAGTCTCAAAAATGGAAAACCCTGTACTTTCTCATTCCATTGGCATTCAGTCGACTGCAGAGGTGAGGATGTCAGCTTCAGTTAATGACCATGTTGAGCAGCTCACCATTCATTTATTTGTGAGAGCTTAAAATGAACAGTTTAGCGATTCTTTTCAATACCTACTTGCAAAGATTCTTTTTATTTTATTCACTTCACCGACCTCAGGAGAGAGTGTCATCTGGTTCGGTGTGAAATGTTGAGTTATCACAGAGGCCGTGTAGATAAAAAAACCTTTTGATCTAAATGTTGAATATGAGGTGGAAAATCAAAAAAAAAAGCCATGGATAATAGCTCTGCTTTCAAGTGCCTAACAGGAGCACCGATTGAGAAATAAAATAACAGCAGGAGGGGGATGGGGAAAGGTGGAAGGGCTCATAAAACCAATAATTGTTGATTCAAATGGTGCCTGGCACCTTCAAAACATGTCACAAGAGCAAACATGGCAGGTTCTTTTTCTGCTACCATTAAACAGGAATTCAGTAATTGCTTAGGCCACTGCCCATTCTCTCTCTCTCTCTCTCTCTGTCTCTCTCTCATATCTAATTTATTGCCATCTGCTCAGCCTGGGTGTTAATCTGAACGCAGGCTGACTTGCTCGCCCAAGCTTTATCTGTTAACATTTAGCAATGTCTAATTAAGCGAAAATGGGAAATGCGTTGGCTGAGAAATGCTGCGGCCGGATAATGGCAGTCATAATAGTTTGGGATGTATGTCTGTCACAGCAAGCAAATGCACTTATTAGATCAGGGTAATTAGAAGAAGACAACAGCTGTAATAGGCAAACGTGGATTGAGCTGTGATTAAAGAGGCCGACTCGCAGTACATCAATTTTCTTCTCATAAAAAAAGGACTCAGCTGTGCAAATGACTGATGAAGGTCACGAAAGAAAAAAAAAGACCTAAAAAAAGTCTCCATGACAACACACAATTAAGACTTGATGAAAAATGACAAATAGAGGAAATGCTTTTGGGGGATAATCTGATAAAGACAACAGTGATTAACTGTGCTGGATCAGCTCCACTACACTGAATCACCACTACGTTGGCTCCATTACAAGGCTTTATTGTGATGGTTCATCCATGGACAGCCAGCAAAACAGCTGAGCTCTTAACTACACGCATTACTTGCAATCCCAACAGAAATGAATGGACAGGGTACATTTATTTGCTGTGAACTGTATGCTTGCTGACTCAACATTTCTGTCTGTGACACAAGATGTTTGTGTTGCAAATAAAACAACATTGTCTGCGAAATAAGAGCATTACATAGTTTATGCATCCTCATACATCGGTTTCGAATGACATCTTGGGAAAAGTCACTCTTCAATTTCCGTGCGTTTTCCTACAAAAGGTCTGCAACGCTTGTCAATTCCTGCTCGTTACATGCGTGCGGTCTTTTCAAAATAAACTTCTGTCTTTGCAGTTAACAAACTAAGTTTTCAGGTAAAAGATTTTGAAATACTTACTTAGGTTTATGCAACAAACCTACTTAGTTCAGTTTAGGAAAAGATCGTGACAAAAACATCAACATTGTCTTCTTGTTAAGTCATGGAGCTTAAGGATCACCGTAATCGCTGTTTGTTGGGCCCATCCATCTCCCCCTCCCACCCACAGGACCTTCACTTTACTAAAGCATGAAATTGAATTTAAAGAAATGTGAAACTCTGAAAAAAAGAGTCCATTATCCATAAACCAGTCCAAATTTGCCAACTTATAGTTTTTGTTTTATCCTTGTTATAATATAGTTGTGAGCAAATACCAGGAAGTGTTTCCAAAACTCTTAATTTTTTTAGACATTCTTTGTATGTTGCCAAATGAACCCATTAATGCTAGCTCAAAGGCTAACTCATTAGCACCAAGCACACCCACTGAGCAGAAGAAGCCGAGTCCAAATGAAATCACAAAACGTACTTTCGTGAAGGCTATTTGGCCCTTGTTTAATGATTGTGGCATTTAACAATGCTGCTTATGTATTCTTATATTCCTTAAATAGCTAAGAGAGCTTGTAGTGGGGGGTTCCTCAGAGGGAGTCCCCAAAACTGTGTGAAAACTCCATTAAACAACGTTAAAAATGATGGAAAAACTTTTCTTTGCGACCATTACTGTTTTGTTTGCTTTGCAGAGACCATGTGTGCTGATTACACATGGTTTTGATTGACTCTTAAGTTTAATTGTCCTTTTCCACCCAGAAAAGAACAGGTGCTTAAACCCTTGCCCGATGCTATCCATCTTGTTATAATCTGCTTGTCCTCCTATCCCCTCCTCTGTCAATATTTGGCATCGCCGTCAGCAAAACTTAATGACACACTCAACGGGGTTCGACATTCAGCCTCGGAGTTAGTCTTTTCTTAGTTCAAACTAAAGCAGCGGGGGGAGCGAGAGTACTATGTGAGTCTGCACTGCTCACCCTGTAGTAGCAGGTAAATCACGATTCCCCCTACTGTCAATTTGGCTTGTGGGTTCACAGTCAAGCTGAGTCCTGACAGGCTCTCCACATTCACAGCTTTTATTGTAATGTATGTTCATTAAGTTCAGATCAGAGAACAGCAGCAGCTCGGAGTCAAACAACAGGAAGCAGGCATCACTTTGGAGCCGTTCTACCTTCAGGCTTTTTTTTTGTTTCTTATCTTTTCGGAAGTGTGCACGCATCTACAATAAGTCAGATTATCCACAGCATCTAACGGAGAAAAATCCATAATTCAGATCCTGGGTGCCCATCTGAAGTTTATGTTTCCTTTTTTTAATCCTAACCTTTCATTGGAGCCATATCTGTTGCATCATAGAGTTTGTTGGCAGGGGATCCAGACGTGTTCACGCTGGGGAGAGCTGAGTCAGTGTGGTGCTTCTTTATTGCCTCGGGCCAGTTTTGTCTCTACAGCTAAGCCTTCTATATCTTCAGGGGGGAAAAGTTCAGCGATGAACAGAGAGGCAACCTTCGTTCAGTAGGACATGCAGCCAATTCATTTTTCATCATCACTGTAATATATTCAAAGTAATATACCATCTCTGGGAGCGCGTGTGCTCATTGATATGAAGGCTTCCTAACAAAACTGAACTGAGGAAGCCAGTTCTTCTCTAGTCAGACAATCTAGTCAGAATCAGGGTTTGATAGAAATATTGTTACAAGAGGCAATGCAGACTTGCAACAACAGCCAAGAGAGGACTTTTTCTTCCCTTTGAGGAAAAACCTTCGAAAGAAAAAGCCAACATGGCAGACATTTTGTCATGTTGGCTTCAAAAACCTCTCAAAAGTGGCTTATCAGTAGCCAATCGATTTGTGAGAATGAAACTGACTTTTCAGATCACAAGTTGGATTTTTGAAACAACGGATTTGTCCATCAACTGCTCTGGCACGGTGTGTCCAACAGGCTGTTAACACAGGACACGTCTGAGCCTCGTCTTTTTGAGCTCTGAGCACCGCTAGATGACCACATAGCAAAATGACTGTGACTGAATGCATCCAGTGTAGACACGGAGGACTGACACTGCTGCATGTCTGCTTCAGTTGTTCTTTCACTAAGCAGCATCTGGTCTAAACATGTTGGACATTGAACAAAGTGTACCAAGTGAGATAGGAGGTAACTGGCAGTCCCTCATTGAGTGAAGAGCCTCCACAGAACAGTGTTTAAGCAGCAGAAGTCACAGGTCAGAAACTAGTGTTAGCCCTACATGCTTGAGAACTGTCTGCCCGGATGACAGCGGTTGCCTGTGCACCGGTGGTGCTCCACGGGTGCCTTGAGGCAAACAGGGCTGCTTCATTTCATCTCTGAGGCTGCCTGTCTTTCACCGCTCCGGAACGAGATCAGGCATGCCTCCCGACTCTGAATAGTTGTATCTGTCAAAACTTCAGATGTCAAAGACATGATAAAAGATAGCTGAGCACTGGATTATCAGAATAAAGAAAAAAAAAAAAAAAAAAAAGGTAAATGGACTTGCATTTATAGAGTGCTTTTCCTGTCTTCCGACCATTCAAAGCGCTTTACGCTACATGTCGAGGTTGGCCCAATCGTTCATCCACACGGGGATCAAACTGCTGATTTTCCGTTTAGTGTACAACCGGCTCTACCTCTAATCCACAGCGGCCCCAAAGACTTGTTATTTTGTTTCTTTACAGTTTGTGGGTTTAAATAATGTAAGCTCTGCTTGGACTGTGTAGAAAATGATCTGGACTGAATAAACCAGCAGTTTATTTGTAAAGAAGAAGGTGGTGGATTTTCTTTAATAGTTTAATCAAAAGTTAATATCCCACCTTCCCACGCCCGTTAATTTCTGCTGATGCAGAATATGGACTCCAATGGTTTGTGTTTAGGTAGACCCTATTGTCTCCTGCATAAAGGTGTCAAAGTGAAAATATAGTGGGGATTGAGTGACAGACATTTCATACAAAATAAATATTTAAGTCAAGTTGACACCTGTTGTAACCTTGTCCCGTTTGCTTTCATTGTCAGACTCCTGCCAGTCACTCGATGTGAACACAGTGCACATCGAACTCAAATGTCTCTGGGTCTCTGTCTGTCCTTCGGTTCTCTAGACAGCCTTTGATCCGTTCCACTTCACACTTTGTGTTCGATGTTCATGTAAGCTTTTGCACCCAAATGACACATATACTTAAGCACCGCTGGGGCAGGCGACTGATGTCATGGCAGGTGACGGTACTGTTCAGGACCAAGGAAGTGTTGTGTCTAGCGGGTCGATTTTTTAAGATGAGCGGTTCCCTAGAAAGCTTTAAGCAAAAATACAATAGGCCAAGCAATCAACCTGTTCCGAACTGGGACTTTTGAGTGGGCCCTGCAGCACTAGTAACTCGTGAAACTGGGGATGTTCTGGAATTTCTTTAGGACAAATCCAGATCCGCATCATCCAGTACCTATCGATTCCGAGTCTGACCCGATACTTCACCTAAACGTTGGTAAAATATACACTTTACGCATTGGAACATCTGTAGATTACTTCATTTAGCATAGCTTATGTTCCACCTGTTCCACCAATCAGATCAGAAAAACCCCAAAAAGGAGCAAATTACCTTTTCAACATTAGTATGGTTATAGTAGCTGGTATACAAGCCTCCACACTATTCTTTATTTTTTTCACCAATGTCCCAATTCTAGTGAACTGGGTTGTCAACAGCACCTGGACTGAGGCCCTCCATCCCCCATTAACAAGAGGCTACTTTGCTACCTGCAGATAGAGAGGACGTAGCGAGCAATAAGTTCTGGACCCTAGGAAGCGTCAAAGTCTTGGCAAAGGGTGTTGGAAGATGGCACAGCCGGTTAAAAATCATCAAAAGGGATAAATCGCCGCAGGCTAAGAAAGAGAAGCTGCCACCTAAATGGTTTGTGCAGTGCTCTTTGCTAATGACCTAGAGAGAGTTTAAGTCAGATCTAAGTGATTCAGTGTAGCATTTGCCAGGAATCAGAGTCACTTATACTGGTGTGCGCAAATCCACAAAACATCCACATTCACACACTAATCTTCACTGGCATGCACCTGAAATTATACACTGGAGAGCCTGGATGTAGTGAAGATCAGCAGTGCTACATCACTAGTAGATAAAACACAGCTTTACTTTAGTCGCTACTCCATCCGTCTATCCAGATCCGCGGTCTGGGTCTCGGGGGCAGCAGGCTTAGAAGGGGACGCCAGACATCCGTCTCCCCTCAACACTCTCCAGCTCTTCCTGGGTATTATGCCCGAGTATCCTTCGTTGATACTGATCCTCTAAAATATGCCCAAATTGTAGGAAAGATATATTAAATCTAGAGGAAATAAGATCAAACATAGGACTTTTCAGAAGACCTGGCAACCTGTCATTGAAAATTGATTCAATCAACTTATATGATCAATTATTTGTAATGTTTCTTCTTTTGTGTTTTTTTTACGTAACAGATTTTTTTCCTGTGAATTTGTTGTTTGTTTTTATGTATTTCTTTACTGCTCTTCAAAATCCAATGAGTGGTGAGTGAATATTTGTCTATTCAAATCAATGTAGATACAATTTGCTACTGAAAAACCTTAAGCAACATTTATTTTTTTACAAAACTAACTTAAAAGCTAACATACCGGTAATCCAACATATTCCAATGTTGAATGTGTAAAACTACACCTCCAAAGCAGCTTCCCCAAACACGACCGAAACCCTCTGCAAAGCCTCCTTCCAGTCTCGATTCTGCCGACACAGCAATTTCGAAAAAGGCACATCTATCACATAAATAGCCTTGGCAACAGGACCAGTAGCCATTTGTCACTATTAAAAGAATGTGTTGTTCTAATGAACTCAATGAAATATAGAGGTGCTCTTCAACAGGACAAATCTTTATTTTATAAAAACTTTATACTGGCATTCAATAGTGGTTTCATCTTTTTAAAAGATTTGTGTTTATGGCTGAATCAGCTTCTGTGTTATGCTGGTTGTTCAAACCCCACATAGTTTGTAAACTACGATGCACAAGGTGTGGACAAAAAAAGGCAATCCCTGAACAGGATAAGCGGTTACGGATAATAGATGGATGGAATGGAATACAAAACAACTTTTTTATGGTTCGAGTGGGAACATTATTAGCCTATTTTAATTGGAAATGCATCACTGATACACTGAACAGCGACTTTACCTCAGCAAGACCTCCTATTGTTGCTGGTATGAGTGACCACAGCATGTCATATCCACCACCAGGTTAAACAACTGGCCAGACATAATGTGAGTGGAAGGCCTCATTCGGCTCTCCCCAAACATAATGTGCGTGGGATGCAAGAAAAAGTATGGAAGACAACTCATCACATCATATTAATGTTTCCATTGTTCAGGGAACCAAGCCGTGTGTGCTGCTCTCACAGCTCTGCGCACAAGCCTTGCATCCGAGCAGCTCTCCGATGAATACCATAAAGAAAGTCAAACAACAGCCGAGCGTCGACTGCAGTGCTTCGCATCTACCAGCGTCATTGCCTCACGCCTGGACGGGAGATAAAACGCCTTGTTATTTTTTTTGCCAAGCCAACAGAAGGGCTGAGGCCAAGCGGCATCGTAAATGTATCCGAGTAACTAACGGAGCCATTTTATTCGCTATTACTTTGGTTGCGCTATAAGCTACGCATGAGGACTTCTCTGATAATTTAGCTTGACTGGCCAGCTGTGTTGTTACTCCCATTTTCATTACATTGCTTCCACCTACACTTCTCTCCTCCCACTCTTCCCCCCCCCGACGGGCTCCAAAATGATATTACAGTCTGCTTTGGCCTGAGCCGTGCAAAAACAATGCCTTCACATTGATTTCCCTGATTGACTAACACCTATTTCCTTCGTCTCATCAGCCTCAGAGTACGTATCTTCTCATCATTCAAGAGCGGAGTTCAATTCCGGTCACTGTTTTGATGATTGCGTTGACAGCTCTGACTTTGACACATCTGTTATTATGATAGGAGTATGATAAGAAAACATGCTGCAGCTCCTTTGATGCATGACACAGATACCTAGTCTCTTTCCAGTCGGTTTCTATTTACTGTCTATTAACCTAAATAAATTATTAGCATATCTAGTGTTTATGACTCAGATAATTGACTCCACAAAGATTAAAGATTTACCATAGAACAGATACTTCTAGATTTTTGCATTTCATCTGGAATCATTTAATTTCAGAAGAAACCCCAACATTTGCTGTTAAAAGATCAGAAAGAACAATTATGAATATTTCCCATGGTCTAATTTCATAATTGTTGTGTTCAAAATGATTTTAATTTATCAATATTGATCCAATGCTTATATTTGCCTTATTTGATCACCTTTTAATCTGCTAATCATAGTACCACAGCTTGCTATTCTCAGTGTGTTACTTTTAATGTTTTAACCACTTTTGTAGACCAAAAAAAAACAACCCAATAAACAGTAGATAACAGTGTTTAAAAACGTTTTATAGAGTTTAAGTGTGATCTAAAGGTGGTTTTGTGTGCAAATATTTGAGGCACATTATCTAGAGCTGTCCCGTCTTATTTCTGGTAAACACAAAATTTAACGTGCTGCTTTTGTGTGATTCTTTGTGGAAGAAACTCAGATTTAAAGATCTGTCGATTAAATCAACATGAAATATACCTCTTCAAACAGATGCAAAATAAAAATGCGGACTGCTCCCCATTTGCACTAAAGATTTTTCATCAAATTAAATATTGAAGTTCTACATTAACAAAATCTATTAAAATGCTTCTACTCCAAAGTTGAATCACACCATTTTATTTTTACAATTCAAAAAGTTTTTTAGAAAACTTCTTGATTAAACATTTATTCCTGCCCTGAATGAAGAGCTGGCAGCTCATCAATCTTTTTTTTTTAAATCTCTGACTGACATGTCTGTCCACAATGCTCAACACTGCAGTTGTGGAAAAAAAAGTAAAATCCCTGCCCACATATCTATCAAGGAAATTAAAGAGTATGCAAAACCAGAACTTGATCCAGGTGACTCATTTCTCCCCTCCATTCCAGGAGTCAATGCACACTTATTTGTTTGTCATGTTTATGGCAGCCTTGACGACTAATAACTTTCCGTGGGAGTCTCTGGTGGGTGGTGATCTGCTCCAGCAGATCGGCTGGCCATATGCTCTTTGATTATTGAAGGTGATGTGTGAGAAACGCTGTCAGCCCGCTGCGCCGCGTTGTCTGAAGTAGACACGCGGGTCAAGGCTCGCAACCGAAGGCCCGACACATGCTAATGAACTTATCTCATAAAATATGCATCGAGTCCTCTCGAGGCCGGGCGGCGGCAGAGGCGTGATTTTGCAGGAATTATGGGAACAGTCATTTTCCATTATGTCGATGCTAAATGAGGAGTGACCTGCAGGGAGAGGCATGTCTGACCCGTGTCAAGACAGTTCCTGCCAATTTCGCATGGGGAACTTTGCAGATCAGTTTTGACTTTTAAGATAGTGCGGTGACGGAGAGAATAAATGGATCTAGGTGCGCGGCTAACCTTGTTGGAGTAATCTCCCTCTGAAGACGATGTTCTAAGTCAGTATAATTAATCAAAGACAATGATGTCAATGAGGGGGCCCGGTTATGAAATTAGAGGCACGCTGTCTTCCATTACTGTACAGCTTATAAGTGCATTAGGAGGGAGAGAGGAACAATAAACCAGGTGTGGAAACCATTAGGTCCATTCTTCATTCCAAGCGTTTGTGGGTTCCCCCTCTCTTGTTTTCAGCGCAATTAAGTGTTTTCTGACAAGACCAGGGCTGTTTGCCTGGGTGTTGATATGCTAGTCTGGCTTGAAAACAAGGTGTGAACAACAACGGTGCAGTAGTTGTTGGCTCAATAATGAATGAGGCTTCACAAATTAGGTTATTTCTGTAATACGTCTTTGTCGTTCTGTAATATGTCTTCGCGCATTAGTCTGTGTAATGAATGATTGTTAATTAAGAGATCACACTTCAGGCTTTTTAATGATAAATGTGCTGCCTGTCCTAGCAGAACTCTGACATCGGCAAATACAGGTAAACAACTTCATTATCTTAGACAATCTACACGCACAGCTTTCAAAGGTCGCAATGTGTAGAGTAACGTAATCAACCGAGATCGACTTTTGTAATCCTGTTTATTTATCTAATTGCTGTTGAAATAAATAAATGTGCTTTTGACAAGTTATATAGTACCTGTAAATCCTATTTGTTTGTAATTAAGAACAACGGATGCACTGTTTTATTTCAGTACTCTGAAGTAAACCACAAATGGTCTGTTTTAAGACTGATCCGAGATCAACTTCATCTACTTTTATTGTTCTAAAATGGAAATCTACAGCATAAACAAGTGATTGAGTTGTTTTAAAACTGTCAGAATATATTCATTTTTTGTCCCCGGCTCAGTTCTTCTTCACTCATGCATGCCAAATCGGACTCAGCGGCATCTCATGCGACATCCAACTCGCTGCTCATTGGTACTTCCACTGAGCTATGTGGGGACTTGAACAAAGCACATTGGGAGAAAACAAATTAAATATGCTTGTCTGTGAGCTGGATTATATATTAGTAATCTTCTGTACGAGTTGCCTCTTTCATGGAGCGTGTGTCTGTCAAATGACACGCCGCCGCAACCAGGACAATCTCCTGTGGCCGCTGGCTGTCAAATCTGTTGTGCTGCTCGCCGGAGTGATGTCTGAGAGAAAGCAGAGCACCTTAAAGAAATCACTGCGAGCATGCCGCTTTGCGCTGACATCTCGTACAGTACACGCGTCAGTTTGATATATGAACTGCCAATGCATCATTCTATATCTTCTGATGGAAACAACTGCACCTTTGTGTGGAGTTTTCTTTGAGAAAGGGTTGATCTTTATTCACAGGGGCTTTCTGTTGGCTTTGATTAAAAGCATTAGGGCGAGGTTTGTGAAGCAAAAACTTAAAAGCTCCTCAGCACCCTCTCATCAAAGTGTCATTAAATAATATATGACTTTCGACCTCTCTGGGCAATCAGGGATCTGCAGTAACACTGACAGGTCTGCAGCACAGTGTGTGGTGGCCTGTAATTGACGGCAAAAATAAAGTCACCACTGCGGAGACAAGTAATCTAGCTAATTAGAGAATAAATCCCAGAGAACTGTCTAGTACACTTGTGTTTATGATAGAAAATTCCAGTACAGTGGAAACCACTTATAGTGATCGAGTCAAATGAATCACTTTAAGCAGAAAATTAGTATAATTATTTATTTTTATTGGTGTTTGCCTTTGGGCCTTTTTTCTCGTGCAGATAACCATCTAATTGACATTACTATATTCATTACATGAATACAAAATAATGAAATGGAAAGCCTGGCTATTTATTGGCTGTTTTATCTGCCCGTTCTTGTGCCTTGTCCCCTTTACCAAGGGCTCACTTGGGGTGAGGCTTTGCTGGTTTTTTTGGGGGGGCTGGCTCTGTGTCACTGCAGCTTGGGTGGTGCATACAGATGGATGGCAAGCCCTTTAGTCGGGGCACCTCGCTCGCTCACCTGGTTAGTGGCTCGGAGGGAGGCGGGCGCCGTTCGTCAGCATGTTACCCGTCCCACGGCGGCTCGGACCTGGTTGATGGCTGCAGAGTTTTACTTTAGGGGGCATAATGTGACCAGGCATCATCAATCCACTGGACGAGGGTGAATTGGACCAAAAGGTGCTTTCCCTGTGCACATTGGTTTTAACAGCGAGAGAAAATTACTCTTTTTACCGTCATGATTTCAGTGTCCACATAGCACCAGCCTCAGCTTGCCAGCCATGAAATGGGCAGGAAGCAGACGGGTTATTGCCAGGCAAAGTACCAAGGGAGTGAAGTAAAAAAAAAAGAAACTAACATTGTAATACTGCAGTTTTTGAAATGTTGTCACGTATGAAAACACCCAAACTGAACACTATAAGCGGACTATTACTATTAGCAAAATATATCACCAGCATTTGTATAGGAATGATTCTGTCCCAAGCTTTTTGATCCATATGCAGTTGGTCACTTTACCAACTTTGGTTTATCACCTTTAACCTTGTAATCATAGTAATCACGTTGAATCATTAGTATACAGTAGGCAATGGAGGTAAAGGGCAAAAAGCTAACTTTTTAACAATGTATTTGTTCTGTGTCCTTCAGGTGATGAGCTCCATGTATCTCTGAGCGGGGATCCTGACAGACCCGAGAAAACTGCTCTTTGGGCACCGGCTCACCCCTTCCCCATACCCACCTCCACAAGTCGTTTCAGCGTGGCTCAGCTCTCATCACTGGACTTTAACTTGGGGACCTGAACCTCACAGATCGCCAATGCTAACAAGGAACTGCCTGCTGCTGTTCCTTTGGATTCTCGTCAACGAAGGCTCAGTCTCCTCTTTACGTCCACCTTCGCCGGCACTGGGACGGAGCAGGGCGGCGCGGGAGCACGCCAGAGGCTTGCTGGGCCCGATGAGGAATGGGGCGGCTGGATTTCAACGGGTCAAAAGGGGCTGGGTGTGGAACCAGTTCTTTGTACTGGAGGAGTACATGGGGTCAGACCCGCAGTACGTGGGCAAGGTAAAAAAAGCCTTATTTTTCCCAGCTTTTTATGGTGCAGGAGAAGTCATAAATCACATAGTAAGGAGCTCGGGTGAAATTGAATTGGTGGTAAATGGAGGGAGCGATAGAATGTGAAGGAGATAAAATAGAAGAGAAGGAACAGAGAAGCACTCTAATATATGGTGTTTCAACTCCTTTGGCTTCAGAGGGGCAATATCAACTACACACAATATGTTTATATATACTTTATACGTTATGTATACATGGACTGTCACAATCTTTTGGCCAAGGCTGTCCTTTTGAAACAAAATAACATACTAATACGTTGACACTGCACCAACTCTGATGGCAACTGTGGAAAAGTGACCCATTTTCATTTGGCCCCTGGAACTAAGCCTCACCTTTTTTTATTTAATAATGCCCTTGTTGTAAAGCTGTCCCAGTTTGTTAGTGTTTTAAGACATGAATGGCCTCCGGCTTTGGAAGAAAAATCTATACATGCTAATGGAGCTCTTCGTGCATTTCTATGTTGGACTAAACATGACATTGAAGTGGTGAGAGAATCGATGGCATGGTAGAAATAAATTTAAATTACGGTCCTTGTAAAGCTGTCAGGACATCACAGTTATGAGCCTGGGGATATGCTGACAGCAATAAAAAGACAGCAGAGAGGGCCGATAGCCTGAACGGAGTCTGAGATATACGTCCTGTCAGACACTCTTATTCTGTCCCCCCTCAAACCTTTGCCATCTCTGTTTTTAGTGATTTCTTCTTCTTTTTTTTTTGGACTCTCTGCTGTGGCTTAAGACATTCATAAGTAAACTCTGTTGGGGTTTAAGGCTAAAGTTGTAATTTGGCACTCCTGGCTTACATAGGATAATAGTAAGACTGACTTATCTGCCCCAGTGCTGCTGCAATCAGCCCTGACAAGCCATGCTGTTTGTGGAAGTCTCTCAGGCTAAGAGCAGGGGGGGGGAGGCTGTCTGCTGCCCTCCTAAATCACTTAATCCCAGGCTGCTGCACTGCTTCAAAAATAATTGACTGATTCTTTGCCATATGAAAAGCATTTGTAGATGAGATCATCGGACCTTTGTCAGGACCATCTTAAGGGAAAGGGTTTTTGCTCCGAAATGAATGGAGCTTTAACTGGATACAAGTTAAACAGAGAAACGCCTGGAGACCGGGGGAGCGGGCCGGTAGTGATACGTCTTCCAAGGAGTTATCAAGTTCTGTCACAGAGGCTTGTGAGGGTAACAGTTTGGTTTCCAAGGCACATAAAGTAACTCTAATGGACCAGGAGTCTCCGTGCAGCGAATGCTTGTCCGATAATACATCACTGCCTTATTGTGATAATGTATTCACTCTAGAGTGTAAACATGATTTCCATTCAATGACCTGCAGAGAGTTGGCGCTATAGTGGCTGAAGTGACTGCTGACTGACTTGATGTAGAGGATCTAGGATTACTTCTCAGGTGTCAGCATTCATTTCTTTCAGTGACTTGAATTTAGGAAGAACTCACTTTTCCCCACTTCACCTTTCTTTCTTTAAGCATTAATGAAAATATTGTCAGTACTCTCCAATCATGTATGTGATTTGCTGAGAAGTTATCGTTGGTTTGCATGTTTGCTTAAAATGAAAGGGATACGATTGTTTTACTCTTTGGTTCTTCTTCATCAGTTAATAAGTACACCACATGGCTGCTGTCGGGCCTTATGCTCTCTTAAACTCTTTAAATATGTATTAACATAAGGGTAACTTTTTGGTGCAGTATATATTATGTATGATGTCCATTAAAATCATTGCTAATTTTATAACAATAGCACAGTATTTAATAGTGTTTCAGTGCAAGAGAAGGAGACATAAAACTTGCACTTTGTCACAACTGCAAGCCTAAAATAAATCGTGGAGCAACAACCTTAAGAACACACTTGTTATTCATACAATTATGATATTGTAATTCATGTCGAATGCACGGTGTTCTCCCTAGCACAGTCCTGCTCCCACTGAGCTGACAGCTCATATTAATGGAGGTTGCATTGACTTGAATTATGATGCGTACAAGCTCTGCTCAGTAAATATGAGTATTAAAACGAAGGTAAGTTATATCGCTATCCTGATGCGTTCAAATGTAATCATGTAAAATGTCATTTTTGGCGAGAAACTCAAATAAATACAGTTGTGTGAAGATGTTTTCACAGCAATAAAAAAAAGATAGAGAGAGAATTATGACCTGTTCATCTTCCTAAGATAACACTAGTTCTTAGCTGCTAATAATGTATAATTAAAAAACTAATTTTATTATCAAAGCAAATATTTAAATAAAAATGCAATCATTGATTTTTTATTTGAATAGTGTGTTTTTATGCATTTTATAAAAATATCCACTATAGATGACTTTAACAAAGTAAAACGATAACATTAACAATTGTTGACAGTTTATACTGACTTCAGGATGGTTGAAATTATTTTCCGGGACTCTCTTGGAAGTTAGTATGGAGCCTTGCTGTTAATCGACCATTTCCTAAGCCTATCACTGAATACATATTAACAAGGTCTAGTTTTTTGAAAAACAAAAGGCGATTTCAGAGAGACGCAGACAGAAGGGTCTACAATAATCCTTTGAAGGCTGTATCCACCTGGCGATCGATGCACTCTTCCTGTAGGGCCGAGTAGGTCTTTATTCACTGCTGTGTTCATAAAAAGCAAAAGCAGCATGTGTATACATTCAGTCTACTTTCAGTGGCTGGCGCAGCATTGATTTGCTAACGTACGTACTCTGCCAACGTTAGCTCCACAGGTGGCTCTCTAGTCGCATTTTATCAGTTAAATATTGCACTTTTTTCAGCAGCACCATTGTTCGAAGAGCAACACACTTGCAAGACACTTGCATTCTGTATGATGTCAATGCTGACATCATACAGAATGCAAGACAACCACTGGTGGTGGGGGGGGACAACCACTGATGAGTGGAGCCTCAGAGTACCAGTGTTGAGTGGAGCCCTCAGAGTACCAGTGTCACGGATCAAACAGTTTGCCTATTAACTGGCGCCTGAATGCGTCAGTGGTTGCTTGTAGTGACGGCAGATGTTTGGAGACGACATGATAACATTTGGTTGTCCTTGTGAATGCCTAATTGTTTTCTTTTCATTAACATTTCATGAACAGACTCATCCGAGTCTGAGACTGCACTGAACCTGTCAACAGCAGGACGTATTCAGGCACATTTTGTGCATTGACATCACCATACGCAACATAAAAAAAATATTATCTAAATATACTCCACTTGAACACACCGAATTCAGTTGCGCTTTTACCATAACAATCGTTGAGCAAGGGGACGTCTTATCAGTCTCAAGAAAAAAACAAAGTGGAAGTGAGAGGGCAGAAAACTGATTTATATTCTAAAGTGTGTTGAAAAAAGTAAAATAAGGAAACCCTGAAAAGCAGAGCCAGACATGGCTAAAGCTGCATGGACACTCTGTGATGGACAGGTATTGTTACCGTATTGAGGTAACCTTAATTAAAAGAAAGCCGAGTATCTTGACTGCGGTCAAGGAAACAGTCAGTCACATCACAGCCAGCCATTTCCATGTTGTTCAATAACCTCAAGCCTAGTTTGGCATTTCTGTACTGATTTTCTTTTGGATGACATACAACAATATTGATAAATCTGAAATAGGCTATAACCAGCAAATACTGATTTATTGCATGTCTGACTTAATCTCTTAACTTTACATTACATTCTTATTATTGCACATTATTAAAACATACATCCCACAGCACTAACACTATTTGCTTTCCCCATGTTTACATTCTCATGTTGCAATCATATGAGGCAGAGGTAAAGATTAGTCCTGAGCAGGGAATGACTTAAAAACATCCATCTTTCCAGACTGTGGTCTATTTCAGATTAATGAGTGCAAGCGAAGCAACATTTATTTTCTTCTGCGACACCAATAGAAAAATATGCCAGAACTGCATTTCCACTTGTTTTGGTGGTCTGGTATGACTACAAAATAAAGAGAATGAATTTAGACTCAGGCTTTTACACCATTTAATGAATGCGACCCAATTTGAGAAATAAAACTGCATAAAAACAACAAGTAGCAGTAATATATTCATTTTACACAAACAATGCTTAATCTTAATATTCATGCCAGAATATAAATAGTCTTCTTGGTCAGTTAAATTGAAGTGGCGGAGACTAAACATGAGGAGACTGTTAGAAAATCTAGAGTCAGGCTACAGCCGAGAGCTCCAATTGCACTGCTTACTTAATTACCCTCTTTGCTCCCTGAGGTGCAAATAAGGTCATGACAAGATTCAGCAGGGTGTTTAGCACTATTAGTCCCTCCTGCATGCATTAATAAGGGAGCAACTGCCCCGAGGCCTTGCACAAGGGCAACAGAACTGCAGTTGTTAAGAAAGGTGGTTACTTCATTTTTAATTCATCATTAAACTTCTTCATTTAACTCGTTTCACTTTCAATACAAGCCCACACGCCGAGAAACTTCTGACAATCTCCTGTTGACAACAACCACATTATTGCAGATTAGCAATTAAAGCCCAGAAGGCTTAAGGGGGTAAATGTACCAACCCTGTGCGCTCACAATTAGATGATGCTGAGGCCTTTCCTATGCTGAGCAGTGATTATCTCCAAGAAAAATCTGCCATTAGTGGTGTGGCTGTACATCAAGCCAAGCTGCCTCATCTCCCTCTCCATTTAACTCTCTGCTGAGTTCAGCAGCTATTTTACAGCATTTATTTCTAGCATCATGGCACTCTCCATTTGAACATCCATCCATCCATCCATCTTCCGTAACCTGCTTATCCAGTTAAGGGTCGCAGGGGTGCTGGAGCCGACCTCAGCTGTCAATGGGCGAAGGTAGGGTTCACCCTGGACAGGTCGCCAGTCTGTCGCAGGGCAGACATATAGAGACAAACAACCATTCACACTCACATTCACACCTACGGGCAATTAAGAGTCTTCAATGCACCTAAGCTGCATGTCTTTGGACTGTGGGAGGAAGCCGGAGAACCCGGAGAGAACCCACGCTGACACGGGGAGAACATGCAAACTCCACACAGAAGGTTGTCCAGCCCGGGAATTGAACCCGGGCCCCTCTTGCTGTGAGGCGACAGTGCTAACCACTACACCACCGTGTAGCCTCTCCATTTGAACATACTGGTCATAAATTGTTGATTGACATATTGCCTCTAGAATTACAGTAAAGTGGGTAATTCCGAATCCACTTAAGGAACTGTGTTTGTAATTTCTGAGAATGACAAATATAATGACCAGTTACTACCGGTGGGGGTTCAATCAAAAACACATTGCTCAAGCTTGCCATCTCTAAAAATGAATTTTCCTCGCGTTGATCATACGACTTTTACTACGGGACTATTCACGTTTATTCACTGTCAATCAGGTTTCATCAGCCATGGACGACATAACCACTATTCTTGCTTTTTTGCACGTTGTAGAAGTCCAAGATATGTTGGAAAAGCAGGCGCCTAGCTTCTCACTGTAGGCTATCTAGCAAGCCATATGTCATCACTAGGTCTACTACAGAGTGAAGCCAAAATAAAACAGATTTTGCTGTGATTTCATTGCCATAAATGGATAAAAAAGGAGGCAGAAATAACTAGATAATGTAGATAATAACTCATGCTTCAGCGCCCTTATAGTGCTACATTGTGAACAACAAATCTGTGTTGAAATCAGACTGATATATTGTTAAGATCCGACGTTATCGTTTAGTTTTTTTTAATCAGTACTTTTTAATATTGTTTCCACTGTTTAACGTTGTTAATTATCACACTGCAACATCTTCTCTGCTCTCTGTGCTGGGGCTGAGCTGAGCTCCCCACACACAAACACATAGTGAAGTCAGCAAACAAGAGAGGCAGCAGTGGAGAAGGTGATGTTAACCAGTTGACTTGAAGATAATTACTCAAATTAAATGACTACACTTCGTACTTACTGGGAATGCAATAAAATATTTGCCAGTAGAAAAAAAAAAAAATACTTTAACTTTACTTTTCATTAAGTCTATAAAGTGGCTTTGATGTTGTAAACATTACTGTTGCTGCTCTTGAAACATCTAACATCTAGTATAAATAAAGTCATCATAATAAAGACATTATTTCTTTAATTAATATATTAAAAAGCAATATGGTAATACAAAAGAACCGACACGTGCATTGATAAAGAGGCGTAATTAAAAGGAGCGTTGATGAGAGAGGTAGAGAGGTAATATCCATCCCTACAGATTAAACACTTGGCAAGAAAATGCAGTTCTGTTATTAAACTCCGCAGCCATTAAGTTCAGGAATCAAAAATCATACCCATAAAAGCACATGCACTGAAGGTTAAAGACAAATCCAATCAGTTTAGATAGTCACACTTAGGACCTATAAAAAGAAAGGGGGATAAGTCTCGGTACCCTTTCACTGGATACGGAGCATGTGATGGCCTGCAGTGGCATGCTCCAGTGCCCCCGTTTCACACACTTGCAGACAAAAGGTCGCTCATTTAAATACAAGTCAATAAACCACTTTTGCTAGAAAGGGCAGCCCCACAACTTGTTTATTCCTCTGCTTCCATGGCTGACAAGGAAAGACTATCCTTCTTTTTATTGATGGCTCTTCCTCTGAGTCCCACCCCACACCTGGCTGAGATTTATTACTGATGTGGAGCCCGCAATTTAATCTTTCAATGAGGACCTATAAGAAGGACATAAACGACGTTTCAACAAGACGTATGCACCGAGCCCAACAAAGACAGATTCCATCATCTGACCGTATGAAATTTACCGGCCTTGCTGGTGACACCGTGTTACACGTTGTTAAATATGGTTCAGTTCAAATGCTTTGGAATTTAACTGTAAAATGCACGAAAACCCGAAGAGGCCTGTATAAAAGCAACAAACCTGTTTACACGCTGCGATGATGAAGATAGCCGGCGATTTGTAAAATACTTCAGCGGGACTGACTGCAAAGCCGGCAGGTAATTAACGTCGACGGCAAAATCATAGGCTTCATAACTTGACTGCTTTGCACCGTCCCGTGCAGAAGTCTATTCAGTGACATACAGCTAACGGAGTCGACGACGTGCAGAGTCTGAGCAAAGTGGCAAACAATAATCCTGTTGATCTATCCACCACATTTGTGAAGCGTGTCTGAAGTAGTAGCTGATTTTCTGACATATAAATACTGCAGTCATTGAGGCGGGGAACATAAATACACACTACGTATATCAGCATAAATTGACCCGTATCTCGATTGTCAATACAGTGATTTACTGGTAATTATACACAGACTATTGGTTTGAATGACAGTAAAAAAAGAATATATATTTTTATGTATATGAAACACTGTAAAATGACATGATCTCATCCCTAAATTCATCTTGAAATGTGCTTCCTAAGTGATTCACTGTCAAATGCAAAGTAATGTGAAAGGATCGCTCTCCTACAGGTTTTGCATGAGGTGCGCAAGTGATTCAGCTGCTCGTTAGAACATATTAAGAGGTCGAGGGCATTTACAAATGTAATGCGTGTTGATGATGAATGTTTCGGGAACATTCTGAAAAGAACACCTGAAATAAAAGCTAATGGCGCCATTCATCTGTCCTGCCAAAGTAATATATTTCACATATTTTATTTCACATATTTTGTCCTGGATAATGGTCTTTCCTCCTGAATTGCCTGGATCATATTTCCAAACGGTGTGCTAATGCCCCCAATCAGTATCACTTACTACCGTGGTCAACATTTTCCATTTGGTCCTTGACATTGATGGGCAATATTGTCGTGATTCTGGCTAGAAAATTGCATTCTGTATGTTGTATCAATATCACTGTGTTGTTTAATCAAGTGTGATATGAAAAAAGGGAATCAAGCCTTAACCGCGGCCTCTGAGATCAATAACAATCATGTACATTAATGTGATACGTCAAAAAACATCCTTACCCCATGTTTTTATCTATGCAAAAGATAACCTCACATAAAAACACAGAATTTTGGAAATGTTTTGTGATGTGTGTTAAAGCGGTTTTCTTATTGAATCCTATCAGTTCCTCAGATTGTTGCCACAGGTAGCAGTTATATCAACGACCATGTTTATGGGTTATGATGAACGCCTGTCAACAACTGAGACGCGCGGATCGCTGAATTGGAATTGCTGTAATATAGTTTCAGAAGTAGAAACAGCTCAAGAGCTTCAACCTCGACTATTTATTTGTCAATCTATCAAATTTGGTCCACTCTCCCATTCTCCCTCTCCCTCCCTTACACCCGTACACAAACACACACATCCCTACATGTTCTCTTATGTTGCATATCAACCTCCTGTTTGTGTATACATGTATTTTTCCCTCCGCTCCACATCACCTGACTGAGGCGTGACACAACCCACATAGCAAAAATCCAAGCTGTCAGCGGCAAAGAAATGGCTGGCGAGTCAATATCGACCAGCTCTAATAAGCCCCGCAGCGTTTTGACACGCTGTTTTCATTCTATCAGCGGCTCACCGGTGCACCGACTACCCGACAAAAAACTTACCGCGCAAGCACTCATGATGTGGTATGACAAGGCACTGGCAAGACAATGTACAAACTGGGAACCAATAGTGACACGCTGTCATCACTGGGTTGGAGGGTTGAGCGGTTGCTGGATTGAAGGGTAGCTTCAGACCCAATAATGAATAGCAGCATAAAAATAAATTCATGACAGCGGAAGGGCCAGGGATGAATGCAAAGCCCAGACGGATCCAGAATGATTTACACTGATTAACGGCATGTAGGATGAATCCTGATGGGAGACATGAAGGTTTTTTTTTGCGTAAAGTGTTATATAGGTATGGATTTGAATCAATTTATTCACACGGTTCTATAAATATACATACATAGGGTTTACATATTTATACTGCATACCAGAACATATATCACTCCTTCAACAAAAAGTGCAGGACAAGACGTGTGTTTGTGTTTTGTAGATGAGTTAAGATGGGAACTTTAGCAGGAAAGTTAATGGAGGTTAGTGTCGTCACATTAACAAAATGATGACTTCAATAAGATATCTTGCCTAAATAGCAGTTTTTCACAGTAATGTGGGTCTTTGGCTCTTGTGCTGTGGAGCAGACTGCTGCCTCGCTCACTGTGACCATCTGATAGATTGCTGGCATTGATGCTTTATTCAATACCTGATTGACTGTGTCAAACTAAGGTATCAAGCTATGTATCTATGTCTTATTAACATAAAAGTAGGTCGCGACATCAAACCCCAAAAAATAGAGAATTCTCCCTTTTGGATTCCTTCACAGAAGGAGAACAAAGGAAAGATGCTTTACAGAGCATAGTGCTTTAGATAGTGTTGCTATTTGATTCCAGTTGAACTTTACATGACCTAATCCACACAGATATTCAGGCCAACTGCATCTAAAGATGATTAGAACAAGTATGCTCAACCCCTTTTACTGATACGTAAATATAATTGCTGGTGTACGAGGTTGCTGGCCCGTTCAAGTATGACAACGTTGGCTGGCGACGTGGCTTCCATATGCATTCCTGAGAGGAGCTGCGCATAATCCCGGCTGCAGAAATCCAATTACAGCATTTTCTACAGAGGTTGGTTACATTCTCCTCCGAAATCACTCAGTTTAATCAATATGCGGGGTTTACTGCATAGCAAATGAGGGACCATGTGCTGCAAATCCTGAAAAGGAAAACGGGGAACGCCAAACCTCTCTCGGAGCCAAGAGTCCCCCCCCGTATAGCACAATCACTAACCTACAAGTGTGTGACTATTTCACAGCCAGGAGAGATTAGCCATCATTCTTCCCCGTCGTTGAGCAGCTTAGGTCAATAGAAGTATTTTCCCTAATAGGAGATGAGTAATGGGCCCGCCGATATTTGTTTTGACAACACTGCTGAGTAACTGGGCTGGCTGGCCATCTGCAGTGCCTCAAATACTCCAGACAGGTCGAGATGGCCTAATGGCTGGAGAGAACGCTGTGGAAAAGAATAGGTCACGGCTTTGAAGCCTAAAATGTCTAATGCATTGCGTGTAAAAAGCTATGAATACTGGAAAAATGAGGTGAGGCAAGACTGTGAACAACAACAGCTACGTGTTCACTGGAACATCTGTTTCACAAAAGCATTAACTAACCGTCCAAAAATGAAAAACGTTTGACGGTGTAAAAAAAAAAAAAATTGTGAACACTGAGAAAGACAAAAAAGAAAAAAAAAAAAACATCATGAATGCAAACAAAATTACTCAAACAGATGGTGCGAGTTTGGCTGGTAACAAGAATCTTATTTCATTTCCTCGCGCTACCTGTTTCTTTTTATAGCTGCCATGTCAACTGGTACCCAGAGCGAAGCGTCGTGCTAATTATGCTTATCATGAAAAATGGAGTGTAAAGACATTGCCTCCGTTATGTGGGTGAATATGATCATAGTGTCTCTACGAGCCAGCTCTCGTTCAGTCATTCCACGCGGGCTTTGTGTTAACCAAATTTGCTTTTTGGATTGACATAAGGTTATCACTGAAGCCATCATTTGAATTCCAAACGCAGAGACTCTCGCTTTGTTGATTCAATTGTTATAAATTGGGAACAACTGTTACGGGAAAGGAATGGAACATTTCTTTTTTTTTTTCTCTCTCTAGTAAAATCACTCTTTTTCTTTTGACGAACTATTAAAGTCGGCTGTGGCTGTGATTGTGCCTCTTGTCTACTGAGCCCACTGGGTGTTTTATGGTTTTAAAGAAGCCCTTGTCTGCCTCCCTATTAATGAATCTTTCTTATATAATTAATTACCATTGTTAAGAGTAATGGGATTTTTAATTAATATCAGTCAACTTTCACTTGGCCTATAATGAACGAGGCAATGTGCCTATGCTTTTTAAGATTTGCATTTCTTTTTCATCTTTAATCGTGCACTGCTGAATCATTTGCAGGTGCCTCTCCTGGGTACTGGTGTTGAATAAACTGCAAACGGGAAAAATATGTTTGTTTGTTTGTTTGTTTTCTTCGTGTCAGTCAAAGTACAGCCAGATACAAACACCCCATTAATCATGATTACAAAGTGATAATTCATTCAATAGTAGACACAAATATGAGCCTCCCCCATAGTCATCCAGGTACAGTTAATACAAGTATTTTTGTAATATTTGGACTGAAAAGCCCGTTCAACTGAACAGATTGAGGAGTTATCAATATACAACAGTAATTATTATTGACATGGTAATGGTAACATATGATGGAAACTATCATGGACACCTAAACAGTATCATGCAATCCAAAACCGACCTGCAACAGATACTTAAGTGAAGCTTGCAAGGCTTCAGAAAGATTTTGATTAAGCCCTACAAGGTCTAAACTTCATTATATGATGTTTATTATTTGTGTTTATTGGGAGTGGGTGACAGATTACATCTTGTGATACAATGCAATCTCTATGACACCGTATCAAAAATTGTCAACCAAAAAATGGAACACATTTTCACAACAGTATTTGTCGCAATGTGTATTTGAGTGCTATGTCTTCTGTCAGCCATGTGTGCGTCATGGCCCGGTCTAACAAGCAAAAAGATTGCGAGCCCCATTATGACTCCATTGTTGCAACCGTCCATCTGCCGCTCTGATCTCTTCTGCTACGCCACAAGTGGAAAAAGAGGTTTTTATGTCATGTCATCTTCCAAATTCGACATAAACCAGACTGAATGATCGCTGTGGATTCATGTGAATGGATTGGAAGAAAGATTACTGGATTACAAAACAATAGGAAATAAGCGGGATAAAAAACAAAAAACGGAGACACCAAACAGCTACTCTTGTTACAGGATCCCGGTGTTACCGTCTGATGTAAGCGTAAGGCACGGGAAAGCAGCGTGTTTTATTAAATACAAGGGCAAACTTGGAAGCACAAGTTCCTGGGGAGCACCTTAGGGCAACAACACTCTAACCAGACTGCTGACAAAAGGCCCACAAGACACGGTTCGCTTTCATTTGGCTCAACTGAAAATGCAATTTCCGGATGATTGTGTTTCGTCTGTATCTATCTACGACTACAAAAAAACGCCAAAACAATCCATTCCCCTGGTGTATCAACACTTTACAAGTTAAAGCTTATAAATGTTTCAAATAAAAAAAACACTCATACCTCTCTCTCACTTCTGTTTGTCAAGGATTCACACGCATAAAGCTGAAATCTCAGTGGGTTTTGTGCGAGTAATTATTCCTCTGCAGCCTCACCTACAGACGTGCCAGACGCATCATTTCACACAAGCACACAGTGATAGACTACTACGATCATTACTGCTCCAATAAGTACTTCTGATGGGAGCACTTTAATTAGAGAGGGGGCTCTCGGCCCAATTTTACAGTAGACTGTGTAACCATTTCCCAGCAAAGTCAGATACGAAGAAACAGTTGGCAATCTCTCACACGCACACGCACACACACACGAACACGAACACGAACACACACACACACACACACACACAAAAAGATCAGAGTAGAAAAAGAAAAGAAGAATACATGTGTGCACAGAAGACATGATGAAGGCTTGGTGTGCTTGTGCTGTTCAATCCATCACAGCATCCATTTCCAACTTGCCATCCACGATTCTTCACTGGAATAAAACACTCCTGAACTAGTGCAACTACATTTCACAGGTCAACAAATACACAAAAGCAAACCCCCACAGCAGGTGGGACAAATCCATGACATACATGCAAATATATAAACTATGTGGCACGGCGGCCAAACAGCACAGAATAGAATAGAAATATAATATCTTACCTTTTTGTAGTCAGAGGTGTGGGCCCTATTATGTGTACTAAAGAAAGGCACATCATACAATCATTCATGGCGATGCAGGATTTGTCATCAGCAAACAATTCACATTACAGGCAGATGAGTGTAACAGCAGCCAACAAAAGCAGAGTGGCACGGCGGCCCTGCAAGCACACCGCATAGCATGGAGCATAGAATACAGAAGAATGGAATAGAATAATAGAATAGAATGTCACTACCAAACACATGCCTGTGTATATGCACCCACCCACACAAGCACATCAGACTGGGCAGCCTGTTGGACATAAATACCCCAATATATATATATATATATATATATATATATATATATATATTTTTTTACAATCCATATCATGATGAATGAATTTGAGGTCACGTAAATAAAATAGGTTACGAACTTTGATGATGGATGCATTAAACTGAGTTGCACTGCATTACATCAGAACAACATCAATAAGTAATGTTGTTAGCTTCAGAGTTTTGACAAGATACTTTAACAACATAATATGACTTGGATCCTGTTATACAATACATTGTTATGAATTATCGCCCCACACACACATACAGTACAGCAAAGGTAACAGTAGCCAGCAGCAGAATAATGGTGAGAACGGTGGCTTTTCACCAAGCAGCACAAAATGTAATAAAAAAAAAAAAAAAAAAAAGACCATGGAATCTTTTTCCATGTTGACACCAGGGACACCTGGTTCACCCTCCAGAGTTTTGTCCTCTGAGGTTCAGGTGGAGAACAAGAACCCTTTGTTCTCCATGTATTGTTCCTGTCAATTTATTCCAGTATTAGTTTCACTTGTCCAACTGAGCAGCTCGACAATGTAACATTAAGCATTGAGCTTCCAAGGTGACATAAGGTTATTATATATAACATCATATCATAAAGACATTTACCTGCGTGGCTTCTAACATAGTGGCCTTCTATGTCACAGAAAGCCATTAATGTCGGTATTTCAGTAACGTCACTTCCAAATGTGTTTCTAAAACATTACATTGTATCCAGGTTGCATCTTGAACTTTTCAGCCATTTTTTTTTTTTTTATTATTCTCATGAGGGTTGCCATTTTCTTTCAGCTAACTTTCCTCCTTTTTCTACTCCTGCACCTGCACAGGTTCACTTTATCTTGTCCAGACTTCTTTAGCTTGAAAACACACGTGTCCATGCGGGTTGTCTTGGCTGTGGTAACCCGCTGAGTGGGTGCGTTTGACTCTAATGAGTCCACCTGGAGGTACACAGCTACCCCTGGAAATGAGGGGGGGGGGAAACCCCAAAATTGTCAGAGGAAACGATTGCTTCCTTGCTCGGTTCCAGTTATTTTGAACGTTCCATCGTTTTTTCTCCTCTTAGCAAGGGGTATAAAGTGTAAAATAGAATTAATGATAAGATAAATAGCCTGGTGTCAACTCTACACTATCTTTGTGTGCTATATATGGGAATATTTACCATTAAGCTGCTATAATTTGCCACTTGTCAATCATGTGTTGAAGGGAAGCAACCCATTAAACTCTGGTATAACACTAATGCTAATAATCATGGTAACCCTCAGCTTTAGAGCCCATGATCAAATTGTAGATAATCCAGATTCTTAATAGGAGTAGGGGTGTTATATTTCATATTGCATACAGCCTAATTAATATGAGTAAGTTGTTTTATTGTTATCAATAGTAGATACGTATGGATTAATAGTGATTTAAGTTTGCGATCTACTTTGCAAACTTTCTTTTGTTTTTATGTTTTTAGAGGAGTATTATATTGTCCACAGTATTTATATAGACAATAGGCTACATAATCTACATTTCAGATTTTGTTCTCGCTGCATAAAATGGAGTGGGACCGAGTTCTCATGCAACAAGGGTCATGTACTAGAAATAATTTGAATTTGAATACGGATGAATAATGCTCCCTGTATGTTTGAGCTCCCGTCTGCGTGTCTTGGTTTGTTTTCTACCGTAACCTACAGAGAATTTATAGTTGCATCCCAAATATCCTCTCCTCTCCATTGCTGCAATTATCATGGAGATTCACTGGATAATTGGCCATGTGGAAATGATGGCTTGTTCACCTGTGGGGTGGAGAGAAAGAGACTGAATAACTGCCAAAAAAAAAATAGACATTCATTAGCTAGTGCATAGAAGCTGCACCATGGTAAAGGTTAGCGAAAGTTCACAGGACAGGAGGAAAACTGTGGGACAGGAGGAAAACTCACAACTATGACATTTTTCTTACTTTGGCACTGAACATTGGGCATGAATTGTGAATTATAATATAATATATATATATATATATATATATATATATATATATATATGGATATATATCTATGGATGTAATTCCAAGGCTAATAAATCTGAATGTGATTACCGGAAAGAAAAGGCTTTGCTGAACTTATATTATTGCTGCAGCAAAATAACATTCCCTATATTAAACAATGTTACTCAAAGCCAGCAGGTACTGGCTGGCGACATGCCGTTACATCAGTGCTTAAAATATCTTGTCTCCCGGATAAAACTGCTGTTCAATGGTGTCGGTGGAAACTCCATGCCATTGTTAATAAGGCTAAACAATCCTTATCCATGTATGGTGATGGTCACGTAATATTAGAGCCCTTAAATATTTAAAAGGCTTTGTATTGTATGACTGATCTCCCTGCGGAGGTAAACATAACTCTGTCAATAAGCTCTCTGCCACCGGCCCAGAGTGTGTTTGTCTTGTACAAAGAGAGCTGCCGTGGCCCTGGATCTATATTAACAAAGATGTTCTCTGGCTGCAGTAGTGAGATTTGGCAACTGTGCGGAGAGTCATCTGGTCACAGACCTCTGCTGTCAGGCGACGGTATTAGATATTGGTCTAGTCGAGTATTTACCTCTAGTTTTTACAGCCCAGATCTATGCCACTTTGAGGAAAAATCTCACTGAAGATTTTTGAGACGTCCCTGAATAGAAATGGGCCCATGATGTTGAAGAGTTATCACTGCAGCGTAATTGCACAGAGAAGGATACATTATTTATGAGAGATTTAGCCTCATTAATCTGTGAAACGTTCTGGAAGTACGATCATTTTATTTTTTTTCTCATGACTTAGTGTTTTGCAGATCTTTGCAGAGACTTGAATTTGCTCTTTGATGCGCAGCCAGTTTCCTTGACTGTCTTGGTGAAATAGTGTTCTTTGACAGCTCTTCCCCAGCGCTTTCAATGAATCATTATCCGTGCCAATGTTTGCACTCAACCTGTCTTTTTTTTCTCCCTTTTGTCTTGCAGCTACACACTGACCTCGATAGTGGGGACAATGGGGTGAAGTACACTCTCTCGGGAGACGGCGCTGGCTCCATTTTCACAATTGACCAAACAACTGGGGACATCCATGCCTTAAGGAGTCTTGACAGAGAGGAGAAGCCTTACTACACCCTACGCGCCCAGGCCGTCGACATCGACACCAATAGGCCCCTGGAGCCTGAATCAGAATTTGTCATCAAGGTTCAAGACATCAACGACAATGAGCCAAAATTCCTGGAGGGACCGTACACGGCCAGTGTCCCCGAGATGTCCCCAGTAGGTCAGTGACCATATAGGGGTTTGAAGAGCCGGTACTTAATTGACAAGAATCATTTTCACTTTGTTTTCTCCTCCTGAACTACAGAATAAGAAAGTTTCAGGAGCATCACAGGTACAACCAGAGGGGCAATGCTGCTCCCCTCAGATTTTGACATTTCACAGATCCAGTTATTCTTGGTGTGCCCTATATTTCACAGCTTTGTCTTTATACATTCTCCCCTAAAGGGAGAACAGATCAAGGTAATTTGCCGCGAGAACGGTTCCTCTAGATCTGAATAGCAATGAAGCCCTCAAAACTCAAAAAGTCAGACGCCCCTAGAGTATTTATGGGTATGAAAAGAAAAAAACAAGCCAGTAAACACTCATCATAAGCTGCGCAACAGTTTACCGTAGAATCAGAGACGCTTTCAAGTTGATCATAAACACATCTAGTGGGGCGTCACGGTGGTGTAGCGGTTGGCACTGGCTTCAAACTCGCTGGAAGGACCTTCGGTGTGAAGTTTTCATGTTCTCCCCGTGTTTGCACATGTTTTGTCCTGGTTTCTCCAGCTTTAGATGACTCTAAATTGCCCGTAGGTGTGAGTGGGAGTGTGAATGGTTGCCTGTCTCTTTGTGTCAACCCTGTGACAGTCCAGCAACATTTTCAGGGTGATCCTTTTGTCACCTGGGATCGGCTCCAGCCCCCGCTGAGCGTTTACAGATAATGGATGAACAGATGAACGGATGGATGGATGGACGGATGGACATCTGGTGTGACCATGGCAGCAGAGTCCAGGGCTCAGCTTGAAATAAAAAAACACCCACCGAATAAATCAAGTACAATTTATCCCATAGTCTTTTATTTAAGTACATCTTTAAGCGTAATGACAGAGCTTGAATATTTATGTTTATCTGATAATTTTAGCCTATTTATAACATTTAATCTCATATAAAAAGCCGGCAGACATCTGTGTGTTTCACTGACTAGAGAATAAAGAAAGAGGACCTTTTATTTGACAAGATAATCACCTAAATGTTGCTATGACATTTCATGTGAATTTACCAAACATTTTCTAAATGTTTCTTTCCTGTAATTATAGGATACATACTTTATGTATCATTATTATGATCTAATTTGATGCTCGGCAGTCTGCAAAAGTCATTTTAAATCACCACTCTGATGTGTTGTTTGTATAAATAGTTTACTGCAATTAACTTTAAAAGGGTACTCCATTGATTAAGTGTGTCATCTCCATATAGTTGTTGAACTTGTGAGAGACAGATTCAAAAAGGTTCAGGACTAAGTTCTACTCCCTGTTAATGCACATGTCCCCAAAACTCTGGATCCTACATTTCCCATAATACAACAAGATAGCGTTTCATTTGATGCCTCCTGCCTCATGTAGTGCATAGCATACGATTCCGGACGCATGAAGCATAAATGTGATCAAGAACGTGGCTTCAATATCAGTCTAACTGCAAAAATCCATCAGTGCTTTTGTGTGCTGGAACTGGAGATTATAAATTATTAGAATAAAAGAATGAAAAGACTGTAGGTTTAAAAATAACCTGTTTTTGTCATTACAGTTGAAGACATAAAATTCACAAGTTGGAACATAAGCATTGCCAAGTTATGCAGCGTGACACCACTATCAGAAATATCTAAGCTGATAATATAACTGTGAGTCTGAACCCACACACACACAAACTTTTCTGAGATATTCTTTTTACGCAGAAGAAACATCAAACCAACTAAAGTCTCTATCAATATTTGTAGCAGCAGCAAGGCTGATCAATGGGTTCATCAACTGTTACGTCCCTCTTGATGTCTTTGGCTAGAATCCCCCTTTGGATGTTTTTTAATGTTAGCAGTGAGAAACAAAAATTAAAAGGGAGAGATGCTGAACAGACATTTTCAATAATGGTTGGTAATGAAGATTATGAACAGATATTATGAAATCAGTCATAGCAACAATCCCTTAGAGTGGTGTGCAATTAGTTTATCCCTGAATCACAAAGAAAGCGACAAATTAAAAAAAAGGACTTCAGTGAGTTTCCTGAAAAATTTGTATTACCACAAAATGTCTCGGCCTTAATTAATTTGTTAATTTCACTCCTTGTCTCCAAACATTTCAATTAGTTAATATCAGATTTGTGCGTGTTATTCCACAGAAGTCCTTCCCACATTGGATCAGTATTTCTATTGTGCTTCTTCTCTCTTTATCCTCTTATTTGAATACAACATCTGTATGCATTGTGTGTATTGTGCCACGTTGATTGGTTTCCTCTGCGTTACATTTCAGTGATTTGTTGAATATTGTGATATAAACAGTATTCAATTAATTCAGATAGATAATCTATAGTTTGCTAAACTCTGTATTCTCCTCCTGTTTTTATCAACAATGACCTTTCAAACCATTTCCTACAGCCGGCTCTCACTCACACACCTGAATTTTCACAATTGCGTGAATAGAATTGAATCGTCTTTATTGCCTCACACCGAGGGGAGAGGCTCTCTTCTTTGTTGCCTGGAAACGCTTAGGTGTCTGCGACGCTCCGAGGCTTTTAAAGTTTCACTGCATCTGAGCCCGCTGTACTGAAAAACATGTTAATGTATCATATGTCTAATCAGGCATGTGTGGCTGGGAGGGATTGAGACACTAATCTCTCTCACCTAATTTTTTAATGCCATTGTTGCCGTCTGTTCAGACTGCAAAGCCTATTTAATATACAGCAAGTTCTTTACAGACGACTAGGAGCTTACCGGAATTCAGAACTGACCGTGTAAATGTCCTCCCACCGGTCAGTGTCTCCCGTTCACATGAGTGTTACACAAATCCTGCGGTTGAAAAATATCTTCACGCAACATGTTTGTGATTGATACATGTCTGCCCGTGAAGTCATCCATGTCAACTTGTCTGCAACTAGTCTTTCTAAAGGAACACCAGACTTGTAGAGTTATAAAATAGTCAGACTGATGAGGCATTTTTGTATTGGTTACCCTTCCCATTAAACTGGAAACTTTGGATTGAGTCTGCTGTATTTAAATACACTGTAAACAAGCAGCGAGTTCAATGCCAGCTAGTTAATGAGGATGAGCCAAACATCCAACAAGTAATTATTCTGTCCTCTTACCCCAGCAGTTTGGAACACTGCCATCCTAATGCTATTCTTGCCATGGCCCCTTTGTATTCTTAATGGTAGCATTGTTTTATGAATAGTCGCACAAGAGCCCTTTGTTTTTCACCCTTGCTTTATTTATTTTTTTAAATAAAGCCCACTCAGTAATTCTACAAATGTGCAACTCAAAACATACATCAGGATAATCTAACAACACCCTGCCACATCCTTTCTCCTTCACACTCCTCCTCACTGCACTCTATCAGCGACTTTGACCGTCGGTTATTAGCTGCAGCTCACTCAGTCGTGATTCATCATTCATTAGTGTCAGGTGAGATCGTTGGGTAAACGGATGAACTTCAAAGACTTTGGATTGCAGTCTCATGAGGAAACAAATGAAGTCATAGCCAATATGTCTTCCCACTCCTTTCCCCAGGGACGTATGTGACGCAAGTGACAGCCACAGACGCAGATGATCCTACGTATGGAAACAGCGCTAGAGTGGTGTACAGCATCCTGCATGGCCAGCCGTACTTCTCTGTCGACCCTAAAACAGGTAAAGGACATTTTCCTTGCTGATTTATGTGACATAACAGTGATTCAGTCAATTTGAAGTTCACAAAGATCTAGACATTTACATTTAATATGAAAGTCAACAATAACTACCATTTTTTTTTTTTCATGACATAACTTATTTAGGCCCTTACTCTTGAAATATATGTATGATTAAGTGTCTTCTAAACCGGTCATTCCCAAAGACTGGGTCTGGACCCTCCGGTGGGTCGCAGGAGATCGCGTTAGGGACGCCAAATAAATTAACATTATTTCTTCTATAATCTTTTATTTATTATTAATATCTGCACTACATCTTGAGCAACATAAGGGAGCCTCGATGTTTGTATTGTTCTGATAAATACGGCCTACTTATATCATTGATATAATGATATAAGTAGGCCATATATAAATAAGAAGCGTATCTAACATCGTGTTTGTTATACTAATGAGATAAAAAAAAAAACAGAGCCTGTTAACTCTGCATGAGTGTATATTTTTTAACGAGAGAAAATGGAAAGAATAAGATGCATTCATTTGGTCTTATTTATTAGTATTTACCATTAAATATGTTAGCAATTACAAACTGTATATCTCTTCAAAATGTGGTTTACCTAATCAAGATGATATGAATTGATGTGGAAGCAATAGGAAGAATTCTTAGGAACGTTCAGTTACCTATAAATTGGCTCTTTTCACGATTTAAAGAAAAGGCCTATTGTGTATTGGTTTGTGATGGTTTATCATTTGTTTAAAATGGGACCGCAGGAAAAAAAGTTTAGGGAACACAATATTACACAATGTGGTGTAGACCAGTGCAAGCATATATCAAGACAATAAAAGTGGCCCCAGAATTGACCCCAGGGTGACTCCACAAAATCAGTGGGCGATAAAAGAACACACTGTCTCCAGCAAAGATGGTACAAAATGAAACTATTCAGCATTAATATCAAGCATTTCAGCAGTAAGCCAGCAAACCGCTATAGCTGGTAGCTTCAATTGAAAAGCCAAATAATACAATGACATCTGATGCTGTAGCATTAGTTAGTCATTTGCACATTACCACTGCACTTTGCTGGTGTAGGCGGTTGGTGTCGTAGGAGGAAAGTGCCAGTGAAAAGGCGGGGTGAGGCATACACCTTCGTACCACTAGTGTTCTGACTGTATTTCAAACTGATGCTGGAAAAATCTAAATCAAAGTGATAAAGTACATGTTTGCCCTGCTGGGTCCGCATATATCTCCAAACGCACATCAACAACGGGAATAAACACCGCAAGGCAAAGGTGAACAAGAGAGAGGGGCTGACAACAACATGCTCAAATCTCCCACAAGACACCACCCTTCTCCAAAAGAAAAGATGAATTGAAATACAGTAAACACAGTCTTTGATTTTGTATCCACATGTGTTAGGGGTCTGCAGATCAAATGGTACATCCTCACATCCTCACTGTATTAAAGGAAAAGTGGAGGGAAAAAGTGCAGACCCACCTAGCCTCCCTCTTCCTTTTAGCCTGCCAACCTCCCACTGACCTAGCTATTAATCTGCAGTACAAACGCTCTCTGATCTCAGGGTCTCTGATCCTCAAGTGAATCATTATATGGCTTCTCCCGAGTTCCCCATTGAATGTCAAGTGTCTCCAGTTTGTGAAATGACCTCTATCTGGGCCTTGGTGAGAGCCGCACAAGCATCTTCTTCTCCTCAGGTGGAAATATATCCTGCATTTGGAGGAAAATTGTGCAATTGGCATCAAACATATTTCAAAGGATTTTATATTTACTATGTCTTGCCTTTTGTCTTTTTGTTTAACCCACTATCTCTATCGCTCACTCTCTTCTTCTCTCGCTGTACACCAGGTGTTATAAAGACAGCCTTGCCCAATATGGACAGAGAAGTTAAGGAACAGTACCAAGTATTAATCCAGGCCAAGGACATGGGGGGCCAGCTGGGGGGTCTGGCCGGGACCACCACCATCAACATCACCCTCAGCGATGTCAACGATAATCCACCCAGGTTCTCTAAAAGTGAGTGCCCTTTTGTAGATAATTGAAGAAATATCAACACCGACTTTTATTTTTGTAAGACAATAATAATGCAGATGACCTTACGCAGGTTAACACATTTTATGATTGGGAAATAAACACTGTGCAATTACAACAGGGCAGGGGGTGTTCATCATGTCTACTCACTGTAATTGGTTTTCATTATTTGTCATTATGTGCTGTCGTAAGCAAATGCTGTTTATTTAGCATGATTGCATCTACATACTGCTGTCAAATAAACCGGGATTGGTGTTATTTCGCTCATGGGGCATCCTTCTATATTTAGATCAGGTTTGAGCGGGATGGTGCTGCAGTCAGTGTATTTAAACACTGCATTTCATCCGGTATTTTGAATAAGCTGCTAAACCAGATTAATTCGATTGTAGCGTTCACCAGGTCATGTTAAAAACCAAGCTGGGGAGAAAAAAAATACTGTAAATACGTTGATCTATAAAACCTTCTTTGCTTATACTAAGCATAACTATTAAATTGTGTGCAAAAATGTATTCTATTCCAAATGAGCGAGTGTACAACAGGAGAGCAGAAAATACTGCTCTGTATATGGATGCACTCTCTTCAGGTATTGTGAAGCGACACCGAGTGGTCTCCTCTGAATTTAAATACAAGCAGTCTGACGGTCAAGCTCCTCTGGCTGCGGGGAAAAGATGATATTTCCATAATGCTGTCACAGCAGAGAGGTGTGGGCCAAGTATGGCGGCTCCTCTGCCCTGTCCCAAATCCTCTCTTTGTCGCCTTCTCTCTTCTATCTATAGAGGGCTTGCAGGTTAAAAAATAACAACAAAATAAATGTGTGGTTGCCATATCGGAGGACCACATCAGATGATTCTGTTGACTTATTATATAGCTGCATGGATCCATCCCACATCTGTCTTTTCCATAAATCCTTTCCCCCCCTCAAGGTATTATAGATTAAGTATTTGTAAACCATCAATCCTCTGATTGCACCAGATGTGGGTGCAAATGCAATGCCTGTAATGGTCATGACTAATAGGGGTGTATACATTATCATAAGTTATCATAAGAGCTAGTGAACCCACTGACAGACCCATCTAAGGGACAACCCAGGCAAAAACATGGTTTTAAATGCATTGATCAATTTTGAGATTTTGAACTATTTTGCTTCCATAACATGTCTTCTTTCAGGCTAGTGGAGAGACATAATCCAAAATTTTTTTTACCGCTTTGTATATTTCTGTCTGTAGTTTTCTCATAAATTCACCTAGAGTTGCCATTAGATAATGCCTAATCTGCATATTTAAACATAAGTAATCAACTGGGTAAGTGTCATGATGATAACTATTGGTTAGAATATTTACCATACTCACCTGTATGTATGGCATTTTACAAAACAGCCGTTTTTTTCAGATTCTGAGCCAAAAATCTCCACTTCAGCAGCACTTTCAGTTAATATTTATACTCTGGGGGTTTTTCCCGAGGGGATTGTTCATATATCATTCATAACCTGATTTCTACCACATTTTATATCTGAAAACATGGCACATTGCTGACTGTAATTTCTGATTAATGGAGTGAGACATATCAAACATCCCCTCTGTAACAACCTTTGACTCTTATACGTCAACAAAATAAAACAAGAAATGTTAAGGCTTGTTTACATCCAATGTTCAGATTTATGTTTTGGAAATGTATGCCATTTAGCACATATATAATAAGGTAATGGCTCATTTGCATATCTAAACATACAGTTTGAGAAAACTTGAATAATAATTGCCTTAATGTAAGTAATAAAGTGGGGAATTTTCATAGAGGTATGTATATTTATATATTTTACCCTAATCATCTCGGGCTGTCTGCCCTTAACAGCTGTTTGTTAATTTCTCTTCAACAGCAGCTCCCCGTTTTGGCACTGGCACTATGTCCTGTCTTTCAAAAGGACATGAACCTTAAACCACTTTTTAAATGAATGCCTGTCCTTGAAAGTACTTGATTATTTATTGAAATCACAGTAGCCAAATTCATCCATGTGCCTCAGGGGATCAACACTGAGGAAAGAGCTGAGATCCATAGTAAAATTGAGGAATAACAAATGAGAGGGAGTACAGTAGCATATACACAGAAGTAATGTAGCACAACCTCAAGTATAGTTCTCATTAGAAACAGCATGTTTTGCAATATATTATAGGCTGCTATTTTGGTCTTGATTCAGTACCTTTATTTTGGTCCTCTAACAAAAATAAGAAATGTCTCTGCCAGGCAGCTTCCCCTGTCACACTACGGGTGCCTTCGACACTCTTATTGTAGACATGTATGTTCAAGTTCATCCATCTCCAAGTTTGATGCCATTTTTTATGTCAAGCAGCACTATCCTAAGACAGAGCTTCTCAGACACTCGTACAGACTTTTCTCTCCTGCACACAGCCCTCCCCATTTATAGGGTTTGTTTGTCACATAAGGGCCAAATAAATCAATTCCCAAGAACAAATCATGTTTTTTTTCTAGGACTGTTGTTCTTTGTTGCTGCAGCAGAGCAATGTGTCAAGTTTCATCAAATGGAGGTTGTTGAGAATGTGTTAAATTAAGTTTAACAATACAGTGACGCCGATCACAGGTGCTAGCCTGTGAGTATAAGGAGTGGAGGAATTTCATTCACAAAGAATAGTCCCAAATAAATGTTTGTAACCTTTGACTTAGCTCCAGCTCCAGAATAAATGTTCAGAATGATTGTCACGTTAAAGTCCGTAAACATTTCCTGAACTGACAAGATTGTTTGTGATATAATGAGATGTGTTAAACATTCTAAATCGTCAGAATAATTTCAACACTATCAAAGTTTTTTACTGAATTGCCAACGGCATCACTGCGATGCCACCAGGTGTTCTCACTGGATTTGTTAGTGCAAAAAGTTTTCACATATCTGGCATGAGCAGATGCTACTGTTCAAACAGCCAGCCATCTCTGAGAGTGAAGCACAGGGAAACAAAGATGAATTCCCACCCATTGTTTGGTGTAAGTGTTAATCAATCACTCCATAGTGTGTTTGCTTATAGATTTCTTCCCTATGTCCCCAACAGTTATTTCTGCTGTTGTTAGCATCAGAGCCCCGAGGCTCTTGCGTATGTGGTACAGGTTGAGTCGGCCAATTACAAGGAGCCGAGCAGCCTTGATGTCCAAGCACGTCAGCTTTGAATAATGTCATGCCCATAGCCACGGGGCCGACAGAGCATACGAGCTGCTTGCCTGTGGCTGATAAAGACACGGGTGTGTGTGAGACTGCGTAAAGGACAGAGGATGTGAGGAGCTCAGTATTCCTATCCAATGTCTAGTGATGAGAATAAATAAGTCCAGTCTGATGTTTGTTTGTTGACAGGTTTCTTCCACCTACGTGTTCCCGAGTCTTCATCGGTGGGGTCAGCTGTGGGTAGAATCAAAGCCCATGACCTGGACATCGGGAGAAATGCCGAAGTAGAGTACACCATTGTGCCCGGTGACGGAGGCGCCATGTTTGACATCACCACCAATGATCACAACCAGGAGGGGATCATCATTCTCAAAAGGGTACGGAGTCTCAGAAACTAAGACAAACACGTTAAACATACACTGTGAATTCTCACATAAAAGCCTGCATTCAATGTAAAAGACTGTGAAATCATCATGTAGCGAACAACAGCGGTCAGGCTCTGGGTTTCTGTTTTTAACATGGATAGCAGTTTCCTCCATCTTTTAGTTCCACTTCTTCCACTTTTACATTTTCACACTAAAAGCCCACCAGTGAGGGAGAAAGCCTGAATACTTTTAATGTCAAAAATCTGCTGGAAATGTTGAGTTTCATTCCCGGTGCACAAATCAGGGGATATTAAAAAATTGCAGGTCTGGAATCAGTTGGAAGCAGTAGGTAGAGTACAATGATTTAATGAAAAAGGTAACTCATATCTGGATGTCCAAAAACAGGCGGGTAGTAGGATAAAATCAAAATGCGAAACACCACAGAGTACAAGGCAGGAACATAGACACCAGCAACTAAAGCTGACAACCTGACGCTGAAACACAAGGACTGAATACACAAGAGGGTCATCAACTAATGAAACACAGGTGTGGTAGAAAACAGGCGGGAAAGGACAATGGCAGGAAATAAAACCATACATGACACGTGAGGAGAGTCAATTTCAAAATTTCAGAAGATCACGACATTATGAAGAGATTATAATGTATTACAACAATGATACACTTTGATCCTTGTAAAAATATGTTAGTGAGGGCAATATTTTGGTACTTCACCTTATAAATCTTTAAAAAAAACGTCTATAATATGTGTTGACTATTGTTATTAAGCATTATGAGTATCTATAAGTGCTGAAAACTATGATTAAACAATCTTATAAGCAGCTCATAATGCATCATAAGTATGTTTATGATGCATTACAGACATGGGATTCATAGAAAGTGTCTCCTAACTTAATATTCAGGATGTAGCATGTCACCAATGTCATTTCACATATCCATGGGAGATTGAGGAGGGGGTGTTTTTTTCATAGCTTTAACATAAAACACATGCCTGTTTTATATTCAAGCTTACTGCAAAATACATATGCAAAACAGTGCAGTATGGGCTCCATGAAACATAAATAAATCACATCACATCTTGACACCAACATAGAGCATCAACAGTAACATCATAGGACAAAACAATACGAGGGAGTAACTCTGGAAAATAGATAGTGGGATACATTTAATGAGAAGCCTATATGATCAAATATATTATATATAGGAGTGTGTATGTGGTCTCTCGTTGTGTTACATAATGCTGTACCAGCAGGACACTTGGCAGATGCCAGGGTTGAACCTGTGATCTCTCAGATATGTGATGTTGCTGGTGTCCTTGCTGTCCGTGCCTCAGAGCTCAGCTCAGAGCACCGGCGTAGCTCTCTGCGAGTGCCTGTGCTATATAAAGCATTCACTCAGCAAGTCAGGGCCCATTTACTATGCCATATGTTCTTTTTGCGCTAAATGGATTAATGCATCAAGTGCATGATGACCCACAGCAAGAGATCCCGGCCTTTGGTTGCACTCTCTGTGAATCACACAGCATCGGTACCTCATTTGATATCCAACTTTCACCACATATAACATTTGCAGGGCCGTGATGTATCGTCACATAATGGCCAATGTGGCACAAAAGCACCGGTGATATTAGAGACATGTATTATTCCTAGCAGGAACCCTTTGAGATCCACCATTTCATTTTGTAGGAGGACCCACAACTGCCAGAGGTGAAAGGAAAAGGACATTACAGCCGCGGACTAAAATGAGAGGGAGAAATAGAGCAATGAGTGCTCATCTCCTAAATTGCTAGGCTTTATTAAAACTTATTATGCAATCAATTATTAACATCAGCCTATATGTATGAGACAAAATTAAAAGCTCTGTTCCATGGTTCAGTCAATTTATACCTATAATAATATCCTGACCTTATGATGTCCTTCACACCTTAGGAGAGATTTAACCATGCAGGGATATTTCTTTTTAAATCTACCACTGTGCAGATTATAAAACAATTCCATTCATAAACTATACAAATTTTAAACTGTGGATTTTGGGACATATAGTTATAAAGTAAGACCGTTACAACTGCGCCAGCTTTTGAAAAATGTCGTTGCGTCATGTTGTTTTGGTTTATGAAGTGAAAATCTCTCCATCTCCCAACCGCCTTCCCTCATTTATGTTTATACTGAGCTCTCCTCGGGGTGTGCCTAGTTAAAGACGCCAAAAATCCATAATATCCAAACACACTAAATAGAAACATTATTATTACTCTACCCACAGGCTTGACTGTAGAGAGCCAGAGCACGGTATTATTTCTCTTTGGACATGGAAAGCATTCGGCTGGCGGACGGTGGGTAATAATATGCCTTTGTGATAGAGAGTCACTGTATTCTCTCATTAGGGTTCCAGGAGACTACTTTTAAAAGGCACACCTACTTTTACGATTATGATGAGCATCAATGCGACACAGAGGGCATGAATAAGATCATTTGCTTTAATGAAATCACCATTAGACTGACTCCTCAGTGCTCTGTACAGAGGAACTCATTGTTGCTGGTTTCTTTGCCTTTTGAATCAGTCTGGTTTTAAAGCATTGCAGGGTTAGCAAGGTTGGTGAAAAAGGCTGCAATGAGCAGTTTCTCAAGCTGTTATTTCTCTCTGCCATTTGGAGACACTACTAAATAGCTACTCACGCTTCCACACTTCTGCCAGCATGCTATTCAATTACATCCAGTCAGAATCTGTAGAACAGCTGGCAAATGTTTGGCTCAGTGTCTCCGAACGCGCCACGTAACAGTTAAGAAGCATAATCATATGAATGTGTTGAAGTTAGTAGGTCTCGCCCACACATCAGACTACACAGGTGCACACATACACAACCCCCCAGCGTTTGATGCACAGTCTGACGATTCCTTCGCATTGTGCTCTGCATCTTCCTTTTGGCAGGATGAGGTCGACCCCGTGGCGAGTTTATATGCCATTTGTTGTCAGTGCTATTGAGCTTCAAGAGGGGGACAAAACAAAAAACTGCGGAGCAATGCCGAGTTTGCAAAATGCAAAAGTCACAAAATGTCTCTCCGATATGGGGAAAGGAGAAAAATGTTAATGTCAGAAAGTGAAGATTTTTGTAAGAAATGCTCTGTTGCTTTGGATGAAATGGATTTCTTTTCTGGAATTACTTATCTTCTCTTTCTCCCAAAATGCTGTTTAAGTTTTCGGGTACATTTTGGCACCTGAAACACTTTCAATGAATACATACATTGAAATATCTTGTAAGAAAACTTTACGAACCACTCATTCTGTTTTACTGTCATGTTAGCCTTGATTATGTAAGAGCGACCATTATTATTTAACAAAGTTGATATATCATTTTAATTAGTTAAATCATCTAAGTTTAAGTCACCATGAGTTGTATGTAACAAAATAACTGTATCAATTTTATTCCTCACCAAACTTAAAAAGAGAGTCCTTCAGACGTTGCAGCTTTTAAACGCAAATTCACTTCTGGAAGATTAAAAAAGTGGGTTTTTTTTTTCATTAAATCCTGTCTCTTTCATGCAAATTCACCTCGACAAAATACTTTTAAGGAGTGGTAATACATCTTTTTTGTCACTTTTGTTTCATTTCGGGGATACAGCGTATATTTCCTCTGATTGCAAAAGTAGCCAATTTTATCTGTTCCTGTGCCTTTCAGGGTGTTTCTGATGTAAGTGTCGAAAATATTCTTTTTGGGAGAGTGCAAATCTGCATGTTTTTCTTTTTTTTTTCAAATGTAACAGACCGAGGTATTCGTTAACTGGTTCATTTTTAGTACATGCCCCAGCACACAAAGGTGTGTGATCCTTTGATCCCCAAAAATATTCAGCTGAGTGAGTAATTGATTCCCTGCTCAGTGTAAGAGCTGCCTCGGGATGCTCCGTGCATGTGTTTGAACATATGGCCAAGTATGTGTGTAAATCACGTATTCGTGCGTACATATATTGTATGTACTTAATGTGCTCATAAGCACGGCTATAGATCATCGTATAGTGACCTTCTCATTGACACTTATGGAATAACAGAATGAGACACTAAGCAATTATGATGTTAATGAGGACAGTTATTTGTTTACATCATGTGTACCCTCAATGGATGGCGAGGATGCATTTTTCCTCCCATTGTTCTACTCGCAGTGTTTGATATACTGCCATATAACAACCAGGCAGCATGATATATTCCCTGCAGTGGTAAGCTGCTGCACAAAGGCATCGTCTATGGGGGATACTCTCAGCCCCCTCAACTGACCAAGCCTCCCCCCCCCCCCAGTGTAATTTGCTAAACACCATGTGCCTCTACGCGTGTGGGATTGTGATATTAGCAGGACACGGACAGTGTGAGATATCGAGGGGAGAAAGGATGAGCTGTGCCTTGGAAAGGTGTGGGGAGTAGGTAGCTGGAGATGAAGCCTTTATGAGTTGTTCACCGCGTTCCCAGAATACTGACCCGCCCACAGACTCGTCTTATTTCAGATTGGTGGAAGATCCCCAGAGACAGGTGTGCAAATGTGTGCAGACAATCCATCTCTCTCCCTCTCTCGGTGTCTCTCTTTTGACTTACCTCCCTTGCACCGAAGAAGAAATTAAATAAATAAAATAAAACCCACAGCGGGACGGCGACGAAAGCCACATTGTACACAAAGCACAGTTTGGCAGACCCCAAATTAGAGACTCCGGAATGTTGGTTATGATAAGAGGATCAGGCTGAGTAATGGGTTCAAAGGATGATCATCTGTTTCCCAGTTCGACGATACAGGGGGGAGAGGAGAAAAAAGAGTCACCGAGGCATGGAGGGAGGTTTGCACATCCCATCTGCAAAACACAGGATTATGGGAGACAATAGGTAAACCCAACAGTGAATTCCCAGGAAAACGTGCAGACAAATGTGTGCACACCGAGCTACACGCTATACATGGAACACTGCAATACATACAGCTTACAGACTTCAATAGCACACCTACATGTCGGCAGCGTCGGCCCGATAACCTTGGGTTGTGTTGGTAAAATAATTCTCATTCCGATTAAATGTCATTTGTCCATTTGCATGTTTATTCACCTCCTCCTGGAAGAAGAGAAGATGGCAGATATGCGTAATTGAAATGTGCTGTTCTAGGCCTAGAGGAACAGCTTTGTTTAATGGCAGCATGTGTGGCATAATATTTGCTGCCTAACATTCAGGGAATCCATTTTAAAACGGGACTATCTCCTCACTGTACAAACCGGATGCCCCCAGCGGCCACAGGGCATTGAATGAAGAGCATCTGCTGCAGACCTCTGGCACTGCCTCCAAATCCACTGCCCCAGAGCGCCAGAGGGGTTCAGAAAAAACATTTCAGAGGAGTGCAGGTGACTTGTGTAGTGCAAAATGCTGCACAAACACCTTAACCACTGGGTTAACCTAGCATTTGATCGTGAAATATTTAATAGAAGTCATAGAAATAGAGTGTCTGTAATATAACAAACAGTGAATGAGACAAGAGACAAAGGAGTGATGTCTGACTCAACCAGAAACTACATTAACATGTTTCAGCACCATGGACAGAGACAGAAAGACACCGTCTGAAGGGTTCAGAACAATGGAAGGAGACAGGTTAAAGCAAATAAAAAAGAAAACTTAAAACAACCATCAATAATGAATTGTAAATTGATAGTTAATTAAAATTAAGTTAATAGCCATCCAGATAATGTTCATTAAAGTTCACAAAACCGAAATATCTGGTCCATGTTTCTATGCTTATAGATGTTTAACAATGTCTTAGAGGTTTACAAATAATTTGGCAATCATTATAAAAGTGTTAATACAGTAGATAAAATGTTACAATGTCTGCAACAAGAAAGAAAATAGTTCCTACATAAAACTGCTCACAGCTTTTGGCATCAAAATCTGAGTTCCATATAGTCCCATTATATTGGAGAGGAGGTCGATATCTCAATGCACCAAAACAATGTAGATTGATGAATAGCACTACAGTTAGGAGGGGAAATATTTTCATGAATTAAGCCTTTAAAATAACTTTTAATTATAGCATTACCAATAATAAGTACACATTATTAGCTAGCATTTCATTTTGTTTTTTTTAACAGTAACATATCCATAAACTAAATGGGAATTTAATATTTTGTTCTCATCAGGTGACACACTTCGAAAAGTGGCCAATGATTCATCCAGCTTGAACGAGGTCACATTTTTTTCCCGATTCCTAACCGAGCACATCCTGGTGATTAATGTTGTAGCGTTGCATGGCATTTAAGAAAAGAGCTTGTCACCGACAGCGAGCAAAACTGATAAACATTTTCATCCAAAACAAAATGCCACTAATTGCCTAGATTGCCGAAGCTCAAACGTGGCCCTACTTAGACTTCCCTGAAGTCATAGTCATTGGCGGTTCTGGTGCAAGACGCCCTTTTCATCCTTCCTGCCATCTATTAAGGAATTAATTTCACTAAAGTCAGACAGTGACTGCAGTCTAATTTCTCTATCAGAAATGTCATTACTGGGCTGTTTGAACAATAAATCATTTCAGAGAACGGAAGACTAAATGCCTTTTCGTCAAAAGTAATGTTCAAGTGACTAAAGTAATGAACAAACTATGAGCTACCTTGACTGAAGGCCAGAAAACAGTGAGGAATGTTGGTTGAATACAAAAGAACACAGTGATCTGTGGTGTGATACAGTTCACAGCTTACACAAGGACACATCCATGCATTGTTAAATTACAAAATGTCCTTACCTTGTGAAAGTGTCCGCTGTATAATCTCTAAATTGCCACAGGGTGAATGCAATATATAGTAGCTTAAAACTGATAGCATTAAGAGCTCATCCGGCGGCACGATACCAACCGAGCCTTGCTCACAGACGGGGTTGAATCTAATCTATTGATTATCGTGCTGAATGTTCCAGTGGGAGGCCAAATGAGTTATTTTAGGCCCTGGTGTGAAAGGGAGTCGAAATAAGGAGAAGAGAAGAGAACAATACCTGTGAACAACAGGACGTCTAGGTGCCCACCACGGATGAATGACACCGCGCCGAGCGACCAAGCAGGGAGCAATGCGTGTGTGTGCGTGGCTTTACGTGTATGTGGTTATGCGTCTGTGTGTGTGTGTGTGAGTGAGTGAGTGAATAAGTACAAAGAGGGGAAAAAGAGGCGTCTGAGGTGGTGCTCGGAGTCGACGGAGTGGCTTCTCTCTGGCGTCCTGGGGAGGCGTGGGTGTAATAGATTAAACCGGTGTCTCGGGGCTCATCCCACGGCTAAAACCCCCCGTCCTATTAAGAGTGGCAGCGCGAGTCTTTCACAGTCACTCCACTCCACCGCAGTGTGGACGGGGCTGCTGGCAAGGCTCTCAGATGGCACTCCACTGTTGTGAGTATACGCTGAGGAGGGGGGTGGGGGTGTGGTGGAGATGCTTCGAGGCAGCCAAGGACACAAAGCCATGTGACTGATGGCAGCACAATAAAGTGAGCATCTCCTCTCCTCGGTGCTAAGACCCCCCCGCTCCGGTCTCAGTATTCAGAGGGACAACAAATCGCTCTCTGGGGCATGTAAGCTTTTCTCTGCTGCTGAAACGCTCATTGTGCTTTGTGGTCAGTTGACTGCTTATGGCGCAATGATGGCCAGAGGTCTTTAGCATTTTTCTGCATGGAAGGATCTCGCTGCACTGTCAGTCAACGACTGCAGTGACCTTATAAAGACGGCACTCATACGCAACAGGGAAAGTGCTCGAGCCACTGAGTCACGATAGCCTATCTCAAAATCTCAGCGGAATTTATTTCACCTTGAAGCTGCTTTGCATCCCAGAAATAAGTTGTTTATCTTATCGGGGCTTCGTTGGGACTATTAGCGCTTGCTGCAAGCCAACAGGCAAATTATTAGCTTCCAGATGATGGGTGGTGTCGTGTGGGATCAGGAGGTCTTTGGCCTCGGCGGAATTAAGCGTCCAGACACGGCCCCAATGTGGCGGTTCGGAGAAATGTGTTGGCTCACACATTTGCAATTAGAAATGCGTGATATTCTCGGCATGTCTGGCTCAGCTTTAGTTTACTCCCAGAGGATAAGTCGTGTGAGTGGGTGTTAATGATTCATACTTGGTATTGTAAATATATAATACTTTTGTGAATGGATTTAAGACTACTCTGCATATCACAGATTAACTTGCATTATTTTTCCACCCTATTTATCCTCCGTAGGTAATACCTGTGTTCAGCACAAACAAATGAAATCAGCCTGCTAATGACTCGCTTGGGTGTGATCATGATCCTTCAAGGGGAAAGGCTCGCTTCACCCCATGCTGTTGGCAGCACACTATCACCCGTATTGCTGGACGAGCTTTGGCTGAGATTTGAGAAGAGTATTGAACTCTGCTATCGTAATACTGAACTGAACACACAACGAATCGGAGAAGCTATTCAATATGCATATATCACCCTGCTTCTCCCGTCCCCAAAATAACCAGCAAGCTGAGAAAAAACAGCTGCAACTAACACTTTGTATCGCTCAGGGAGCACGCTGTGGGGGAAGGGACCAGAAACAGACTTTAGAATCAAGTCAGAAACAGATTTCACTTCATGGATTTCCTCTTAGCATATCATCATCAACGGGCACATCCATTGTTCTGTATTCACAAGTGTGAATCCGACAATGTAAGGACTTTCTTTTTTATTGTGTTTGAAGCGTAATACTGTACCTGCGAGACTGTGATGCCCTGATTAGTCCCTCGTTCTGAATTAACAAATTCCCTTGGAACATAACAGGTTCAACTGGCAGGGAAAAAAATAGAAAAAAAAGTTCCTTCATTCAGTATCACTGCCAGTGCAATGAAGGTGCACATTTACATATCAAAGGGTGCTGCACCATGTCTAGAATTTCAAGTGTGTTCTGTTGTGATGTTGAAGAGCAGCAGCACTGACATGGGAGGAACTCGGTCTGTCCTCCTTACAAATTCTTCCGTTGATACACTTCCTTGTTGTGTCCGCAGTAACCCATAAAAAGGTGCAACATACAACTGGAGCGGTAATGAGACACTTCAAACGTGTAATTGAACACACATAGGTGTGTGCAACTTGTTTGAGGGTAATATATGTGTGGAAATGGGTAATACTTACTCATACAGCACTGGTTCTGAGCGCATAAGTAGGTCATCTTCCAGGAAGGGGGGAAAAAAACGAGAAATGATACATGCAGTCAGAGAATGAACGGCTTTTTTTTTTTTTTTTTTTCTTTCTGAGAAATTTCCCTTATGGCCTCCAGATCTGATTTGATTCTCCCCAAGTCAAGCGTTGACACATTAGCACGTCTTCTCATTAACTCTGAGTTTCTCATTACCCCTTCCTGGCCCCATTTTATTCCTAGTTAACAACAGATATCCCAGACATACTTGGACACTCGTGAGTCTCAGACACATTAAAAAGGCAGTGAAGTTCTCAACATTGCTGCTCTCCAGCCAAACCAGGATATGTGAATTAATCTGAGATATGTGCTTGACGGTTTATCATATGGCTGTCCGTGCATGGTTCCATGGCTGTAAGCAAGGCCGCTCTCTCCTCCATCTGCTGAGGAAATGAGCTGCAATTTGTTCCTCTGTCATCATCTCTTTTCTTTGCTTCAACTAAATAAGTACCTTTAAGAGCAAAAAACCTTTCGAGTGTGACATACATTGGATAAATATATCAAAGTAACTCATTTTTGTTTGGTGATGTGATAACTGAGTGTACAAAATTGTCTGACATAGTTTAGATGTGTGATGTCATTCAGTGAGGAGACTTTTAAATTCACGTAACCTGCCCTCTGGTGGCCGTGATGGAGGCACTCAACTCTTTGGCAAATAGAGAAACTAATCAGTCTGAGTTTGTAGAAACGGTTAGCTCATTAGCTACACCTAGTCAAGGTGTTTGCTCGACTTGATTTGACTTTGAAATGAAACTTTTGTCAGAGTATCTTTTTTGCACAGCACTGAGAGCATCTCATAAAAGTTATTAGCGGCCTGCTGTTGCATGTTAACATTACGATCATGAACTTTGGTCATTTCTGGCAGATGGCAGTGACAACAGAAGCAGTGCAGTTAAGGGTGCTATGTAGCTGGGCTCATGTGGTCCAGGAAAATGATGATGTCAAATATCTGCTGCAATATCATCCTGCAATATTGATTTATTTGCTTTCACATCACAAACAAACCGCACCAGGGTCCACTTGGAAGTCAACCAAGACCCTCCTTTTCAGGCAGTCTCGATTCAGCTGTTTGATTGACAGCGTTAACACCGGTCCAAACAAACCTTACTAAACAATGAAACAAACAGAATTAACCGACCAAAGAGATTTTGTATGTAAGGTCGGCCGGCAAACTGTGTGACAGATTGTAAAAGACTGTCTTCCATTTTATGTATTTTAGTTTTCTCGTCCATTATAAGTAGTATATTTGAGAAAATGAACCGTATTTTGAATATTTCCAGTCCACGGTTAATTAGCATCAAATAATAATAATAATCTGTGAGTGCCGGCTGGCTGCTGCTGTCTTACCAGCTAGCTTTTTGTTGCTAGCTCTCTCGTTCTGGCTGCCTAGTTGCTTGTCCCTCTGTGACAGAGAGTGCTAGAAGCAATATGGCAAGCTCTAGAGCCAGGAGTACACTAAACCACTGTTAACTGAGTTTTAAACAAATGTTAAGTTGTGTTTCGGCTTTTGTAATGCTGGGTTAGCCTGCCAGCTATTATAGTTATAGCAAAATCACCGCATGACACTGAGGTAGTAGGGAGTGACAAGGCTGGAAACGTGTTAGCTCTATGAATTGCTGAACACCATCTGCATCTAAATAGTATTTTAATGTTCATCTCTTTTAAATTTAAGGTGTTATTTATATGCAGTAATTAGTCAGATGTTACTCTTAGATGCAAGTTGTGCTAGCTCAGAGAGAGATTTGTGTCAAAAAACTGCAGTGTGTGTGTGTGAAAAGAGCACTTCCTCATCACACTCCACAACACAATGTCCTCCGGTAGAGCAGACGATTACATACAAATGAGACAGTTATAAAGGTTGAGAGTTTGGGCCTGTATCCTAACTGTGGTGAATGATGCAGCATGTTTGGACGGATAGCAATGCGTCTCCTCGTCCCCATGAGACTCTGGCTAATGAGGCCTGCGTCATGTACACCTCCTGCTGTCCACCCTCCCCAGCATCGCCTTCTCTCCTCCTCCTCCTCCTCCTCCACCTGTGTGTATATTTCTGCTGAGCTATGCATGGCTGTCTTTGTGGTGTTTGAAGCACATTATGATGTACAGTACAAGAGGACCTCTTATTACATACTCTTTCATTCATATCATATTTTTTTTTGTGCTTTAGAATCATATACATTCCAAATAGTAAAAACGTCTTAATGTAATTATTGATGCTTTTCTTTCTGTGTCTAAAGATCATCACTCTCTGAGAAGCAAAGTACTTTGAGTTCCTTTTGATGCTGATTTCCAACAATTCCCATCAACCAGCAGGGAGCTCAGTAAACTGAAATAATGACTGCAGTACATTTTAGGCTACTTTGGAGGTGTAAGTTGTCTTTTAGTTTGATTGTGGGGATCAGCATTTGGATGACACCCGCAATGAATTCCATTTTTTTACGTGACTGTTGCTTCGGTCTTCTCACTGTGTTGTCACTTCTTGAAAGAGATTGAAAGGGACAGAGTGTATTTCCTGTAGAAGGATCTTATAGCTGTGCCTAGCCAGTTGCATCTGGCGCACTGTAATCAAACCAATCACGCTGGTTGATGGTCAATGATTGCTTTCAGATTGGCTTGCCTTCACATAGCTCTCACTTCTTTTTTTTTACGGACACCTGCTGTAGCAGCAAGACTGCGAAACCTTGGAGATGGAAAGGAGACAGAGGGCTCGAGAAGCATCTGCTACCACTGTGAAATCACGACTGCACAGCCTCTGATCATTTCTAGTGGATGGACTCTAATTAGATCGCTAATTCATGTGCATTTCATTTGGATGGACGACTGGTCATATTTATCTTGCCTCAAAAAGAAAAAGCTCATCCTCCAGTGCACCTCCCCTCTCACAATTACTGTCACTTAACATAAAGGACATTTCGCTGCGTCATTACCAGCTGTTTTCAGTCGGTGTCTTTTTGAAACAACATGCCAGAGGAGCCCAAGTCCTGGGGCGGGTAGATAGCATTGCTGCCATAGTGGTTACATGTTAGTCGATTTCGAAATACACAGAAAAGGAATGTCTCTCATGTGACTGCGGGCCAGCAGAGCGTGGCCGACTGCAAGCCCGCCAAGTAAGGTCGGTCATACATGAGCGGGCAGGAGACGGGCAAGAGCACGAGAGCAGGTGTCACTGCCGTCGGATGTTTACAACTCTGCTGCAGACATGCCGAAGGATTCTGATTCCACCCCTCGCCTCTGACTAATTCACCCTGAGCTGATATGTCAGGAGGTAGAACATATGAACCCCTGAGTTCTTGTTGGGAGAACTCTTGTAAAGGGGCGTAGTTTCTTGCTGAACCAAGAAAGTGCAGCTTGACTTACTCACACTAAGAGGTGGGGATGGGGTGGGGGTGAGATCTGGTCAGGACCTAGTGTGTGTCTCACATGAAAGACTGTACAGTAGGTCCCGCCCTGCTATTGACTGCCATTTGAGCTGCCATTTAAAAAGGCCAGTGTGTAGCATCTAGGGGGATCTATTGTCAGAAATGGAATATTATATTATCAAGTATGTTTTACTTAAGTGTTTAATCACCTGTATTTACATACGTGGAGGGTTCTTTTCACGGAGCTGGCCTCCATGTTACTACAGTCACCTAGAACCCACAAACCAAACACTGGCTCTAGATATGCCCATTCACGTTTCTGGCGTCGGCCATCTTTCTGCTCGGCTGCGATCTGCAACCTCACCCCTAGATGCCGCCAAATCCCATATCCACATATCTGTGTTTTTACTCCTTAATTTCCGCTCTCTAGGCGGGTTGAGAACAATGCTATTTCAATGTATTCTGAGTGACAACATAAACATTGGGAATCTTCCAAACACTGACATTTATTGGATATGAGGAGGCTGATGTTTACAATTGATTGCAGTTACTCATCCTTGAAAGTGCTGACAAATATAAGCAGAGGGCAATCTTGCTGTCAACACTGATGCTCTTGTTCACTTACTGCATTTCTTCAAGTGCTCTTACAGGATGAATGCTACCGAGAAAGTAAATTACAGCAGGAGTGCTGACACGTGCTTTACCACCAGACAAGATTAGGATTTCAAAATGAGCAGTAAAAGCAAGAGTAACTGGATTCTTTTCTGTTTCCTTTTTTCAGCCCCTGGACTATGAAAGCAAGAAGGCGTACACATTTAAGGTAGATGCCTCTAATGCCCATCTGGATCCACGGTTCCAAAGCTTTGGGGCCTTCAAAGACACAGCAACAGTGAAGATTAACGTTTTGGATGTGGATGAGCCCCCGGTGTTCAATAAGCCCTCCTATGTGATGGATGTGTACGAGGACACACCCGCGGGCACCATTATTGGAGCGGTGACGGCACAGGATTTAGATGCCGGCAGCAGTCCAGTCAGGTAAAGTTAAACTCTTCAGTCTTACACTCTATACACTTCACACATGAGTTTTAGTAACAACTGTGTTGTTATATATACAATAAAAAGTCTGAAACATTTACACTGTGAAGTGTCTTCAGGTAGTTAAGACGGGCCCCACAGCAGGCTATTATGAAGTGCACGCTAGCTACAAGTTAAGAAACACAATAACACACACACCATTAGACAGATATATATATTTACCAACAATGTGTTGGATTTTTAAAGCCAATTCCTTAGGCTGTACTGGGTATAGCTCTGTTATGGGCTCCATAAAATAATGTGCCGCTAGGGCTTAAATGCCACATTTGCAAACCTTTGGTCATGATTATTTTATGCTACTCATGACTTATTTAAATTGTGTTTATTCGTGAACATGTTTTTTTTTTTTATTTGTCACTAGCAAACAGTCCAATTTTTCCATTCTGTGCCAGAAATGAATAGGAGTAAAAGGGGCATCAGAATGCAGAAAGGGCAGTATTGGGTTTATTTGTGAATATTTTAAATTTCTTATAGAAATTAGTTTGAAAAATACATTTTTACATTGCTGGAGATAGATGAATAAAAATAGAGAAAGATCGTTTAAAGAAGCGTCACGTATTCTTATGTCATCCAGAAGGAGTAGCTCTTTCTCCGGGGTAAATGCTGATAGTGAATGAAGTGGCTCTGACTCCACATCTTCATCTTGAGAGGCTTTACTATTGAACCAAATCTCCCTCGTTACTCCCGCGAGGATAAAGGAGCTAAAGGGAGAAGTACTGTGATACTGCAGCCAGTGATTGAAGGTTTAGGAACTCTAACCCATTCGTCAATGTCTCCAGTCTCCATTCATCAATGTCATCATGGCTTTAATCTTGAGAGTATTGTCAGCTTTACTCATCAGCGGACTAATCAATCTATGTAGAACGTTTGACATTGTCGTGTTAAATCCTGCTCGCGTCATCTCTTGGCAGCTCAGGATGTGTCGGCGACGTTATGTTACAGAGATAATATAATAACTTTATTAGTGGTCCCATATTTGCATATCTTAACCAGATATCTGTACTCTTAAAATGATAGAAAATAGATTTTTTAGAGTTCACTTTAGTTTGAAAATGAATCCATATATTCAGTTCAAATGGTTTGTATGTTTACTCACTACAAAGTATTGAATTAATACATACAATTTTCCCTATGACTTATTGTTATATAGAACAACTCAACTTTGGCTAACAGCGTCCCTAACTTACTCTTAACCAGCCACGCAACAGTTAATTGTTGGATACAGAGCACCTGTTGTTTTGTATTTTGAAAAATTAAACTTTATACCATTCTAAAGTCCCAGTTAACAGAAGTTAGTGTGCCTTGAGCTTCATTATTGTGACATATTCCTCAGTGAAATTGAATATTTGAGCCTTGCACAGTAACGAGAGGGATTTAAATCTGATCCTTTGCATTTGAAACGGGTTAAGAAGGGCGGTCCATGAATGTTGTGTGAGCTACAGAGGACTGTGGGTCCACGCTCACTTTCCTTGACGCTAACAGATGCAGATTGATTGATTGATAGACGTCATGATCTTATTAGTTGAAGAAGCTTACATATACTGTAGGATTTACCCTTTGGCTAACAGATAATTGTCTGTCATTTTGAAAAGTTTTGTTTAACAGGGGGTCCAACTTTCCATGCAGTTCAATAACGCTACTATAAGATTAGATATTTTGGTGATATATACAGTACCAGTCAAAAGTTTGGACACACCTTCTCATTCAACTACTTTGAAGAATCTAAAATATAAAACATATTCTGGTTTGTAGAGCATTTGTTTGTTTACCACATAATTCCATATGTGTTCCTTCATAGTTTGGATGTCTTCAATATTAATCTACAATGTAGAAAAAAATTAAAATTAAAATGAAGAAAAACCATTGAATGAGAAGCTGTGTCCAAACGTTTGACTGGTACTGTATATACATAACTCTGAGCACATTGTCTGTGTAGCTGTAAAGTGAAATGGATGTGTTATGTTTTTTGTCAGAGTTTTCTTTCATTCTGAATAATTTACTGCAAGTTAATGCACATAACACATTAAAAACACTGTTGAGTAACATTTCATACAGATAATCAGTTTGGTATGTCGGTACAGCCCTGCAGAAGCAAAGATACAGAAGGATGCAATGCAATTATAAGTATTTTTCATAAACACTAAAATTTATTTCATACATTTTGAGTGGTTTTCATAAAACTCAAACATTAATCCTCATCTCACAGAATTCATAGCCTAACAAAATGTCCCCAGGGTCCTAAGTCCTTTTAAAAAGCACTGTGCTGTAGACCGCTACTCTCTCCTGGGTAATATCAGGTGGGACATCCCGATAATATTTATTAGATATGACATGCTGGACTCAATCCGGATTCATACTCCCTCTCCCTCTCTTGCTATGTACATGTGACCACATAAGTACTCAGACACTTTCCTGTGTTCTAGCATAAGACTTGAGTGGCAGATAACAATAGACCGTCATTGGCAAAGACAAAAGAAGTGCATTCTTAAAAAATGGATGAGAAACCCTTTTGTTTTTGACCTACTCTCACAGCCGCTACTTTTGCTCAGGCACATTGTAGTAATGGTTCATTGAAGATGTATCGCTCAAGCGTAGCACAGATACAGCAAAGATACCTGTTGCATGCACAGAAGTTGTTTTATTATGAATATTTTATTCCACAGAAAACAAAAGAATAGAAGAAGTAGCAATCTGTACAAAAAGGAAGCGGATTTGTGTCCAGCACTTTAAATATTCATCAAAAGTACATCTGACATTGTTCATTTGTGTGCATTCGGAGAGCAGCCTTGCATTACTCACTTCAAAATGATAGGACCAATGACCCATCATGCATAGGGAATTATGCTTTTAGACTTGAGTCTCGACTGATTCTGCTATTTAGCAGTATAGAGCCGAGTTAACTCTAGCCGAGGAAACAAAGGGGCCGCATGAATTCTGCATCGTTGGCCGCTTCTCAGGAGCTTCCTGAAGTTTGAATGACTTTCAAAGACTGAGCTTTTGGCCTCTAAAATGGTGGTATCACACCGAAGACAGGAAGCTCTAAAAATTGATGGCTGTGGAAAATGAACACAAATTGTGCCTTTACTTTTTCTTGAATCACCTTTTGTATTGTGCGTAATCTTCTCTGGGCTGAATTAACAGTGCATCAGTTCAAAGTAGGTGATAAGGCCGTAATTAATTTTCATATCTGCAGTTCTCAGTACTCAGTTGAGCTTAAGTAGACTCTTTAGATCTATGATTTCTTTCTCACAACCGTTGATGAGCGCTATTCTCCTTCAAGATAACTGGGAGATTGATCCAATTACAAGTAAAACAGTTTCGATGCTTTCTATCTCACATGAATATGAAAAAAATGCAGTTTCTGTAAAATTCCTTTGCCATTTATCTTTACAGATTGCAAGTGCGGTGGTTTGGGTTTGTTTTCTTGCTCAAGGAAATTTCAAAACATTCATACTGTGTGATCTAATCTGTAGTATCCTGGGTGTGAGGCGGCCTGTCTAACTGCTGGGCCACACTGACGCTGAAACTTACCCTTCAGCAGCAGCTCGACTCCCATAATACCAACCGCCCAAAAAAGCGCTTGTGCCCTGAGGATAAATTGTGAACCATTGATCTTTTGAACCCTTGATGGGAGTTTGGCCGTAATATTTATCAAAGAGACTCACACCAAACTAGTTTGGACACGATCATGTTCACTTCAAGGCTGAGCGCCACACAGAGTTTAAGAGAGGACGTGGACGAATCAGAATTAAAAGCAGAATTTGAAGGAACCAAAGCTTGTAAAAAAAATCTACTGAAGTTTTTTTTTTGTTTTATTATTTTCATTCATGACTTAGGGGTTTTAATGTACTCTAGGCCTCTTTCTATTAATGACTCAAGTCCAGTTTGAGTCTTTATGGTGTAAAAAAACAAGCATGATGAATACTAATAGGAAATCCCCTTTAAAGATCAAATAGCTTGCCACGAGAAAGATCAGGCAGAATTATGGCATAGAGAGGCTGTCCTTATTATGGAAAGGTCCAGGCTCAAGCCCCTGAGCAATTAAGCATCTGTCCTGTGGAAGTCCCCACGAGCAAGGCATTGGACCCCCAACCTCTGACCTCCTTGTGAAGAAGAATAAAGCACAACAACATGTTTTCTCCTCCGGGAACTCCACTGACGATCACAAAATTATTAATGGAAAATAGCCTTTTAAGATCAAATAGCATGGCATGATGAATGGCGCTGTCAGTGGCATGCTGTTTGGTTTCAGATCTCTTTTGTATGTCATGGTTCGCATTCAGAGCGACTGGGCGAGACCAAAGATGCATTTCTGAGAGAGGACATTGCACCCTCTGTTCTCAGACACCAAACCAACATTTCATGCCTGTGTCGTACGTGGCGTGTGCGAGATTGATACGATTCCGACGGTTTCTAAAATTAATTTACGTTCCCCGAGAAATCCGTTTGCTCAGCATGGCCAAAGTACATGCGCCCCATTATAAGATTGGAATGCATATGCGTTCCTCAGCACATTTTCTGGAAATGACCATTCAGAATGAGTAATGAAGGCTCCGCCAACATTACATTACACCTAACTCATATACATGAGCCCTGAGGGGAAATCACTGGGGTTTAATTCTCTGGTTTATGCTGGAAATGGACGCCATTAAACAAACATTTTCTTTCAGGTATTCCATTGACTGGAAGAGTGACTTGGACAGCTACTTTGACATTGATCCAGTGGAGGGAACCATTTCTACCAACGAACTCCTTGACAGGGAGAGCATCGCCCGGCACAATATCTCCATCGTGGCGACCAAACTTAGTGAGTATGACATCAAGATCGATTGTGATTCATGCAGGTGTCGTCGTCCTTCCCCTGCCATAATCTGTGTGAAGGATTTAACACACTTTTACTCAAGTCAATAGTCAATCCCATTTTGCTGGAAAGTTTTATAGGTGACTATAAACCATGATGGCTCTCCCGGAGGGATGTATCTCCAGGACATTGTCTCCTCTAGTATACTCTCTTCAACTCTGTTATCATTTTTTTTTTACCATCTTTATTTTTAACACATTTGATGACATTGGCATTGGAAGGAAGCTTGTCTTGCCAGAGTCAACTTTTACTTACACCGCAGTAAAATGTGAACCTTCTAGAGCTTTACAGCGAGCAGATGCGGTGGCGTCACAGCATGTTGTGAAAGAAGGAGCAGACGCGGAGCTGCGGTTTTTAAGACGTGTCATCAAGCTAATTATGTTTTTATGAAGGAAGTGGAGCAAATTTCCGGATAAATAAGCAAATCCATCGTCATCAAGTCATCAAATCTGCTAAGAACCGTCAAAGTCATTATCCCAGAGGCTGGCTGGTGCTCAATCAAAATTACACGCGCTGTATATTCATTAGGACAGACTGTGAAATATGAGCCGTTAAAACTAGAGTCATTGTTGCCTTGGAAACTGATATTACTCACTTCCCTTCAAGGTCATGGTAGTGACATGCTAATTCTGTGTGTGTGTGTGTGTGTGTGTGTGTGTGTGTGTGTGTGTGTGTGATGTGTGTATGTATAGCTTTGTTTGGCCTTTGTGCATAAATGTCAGGAACTGGAGGATGAGGTAGACTGAAAGGATGTGGGGTTATGGATGGAGGGAGTCGGAGGTTTTTCAATACAAATGAGTTACATGTTTAGTTTATCAAACTTAATCTCACCCATAAACAGATACTACATTCATATTGACAACCTGTAGCATATGGGAAGAAGATTTTGATATTGGAAGCGTTGGTCTGGTTTCTGTTTTGTATTAACCAAACACATTTGAGCCGGCTCTGGTTGAATGCAGTTTAAAAAGTCCATTTAGAGAAAAAGAAGAGGCGGAACTCATTGGATAAAAAATGCAATCTGGGAAAACCCACTGGCTATCGTCTGAGGATGAATTAGCTAGTAAACTGGCTACTTGTGAGGCAATCCGGTCAAACACGTCATCTCTCAACTCCAACTCAAGTCTCACATCTCAAGTTCCTAATTGTTTTATTGGCTAAACTACCAAAAAGGAAGTCTTGGTCCGGATATCTAGTGGCTAAAACGGAAGTCCAGAAACATAGCCCATCGCTCTCAGAGGGTTATCTTTCATCTGACCGACAGGTGATTGGCTCCGAGATTGGTGTATAAATAGCAAGACATTTTAATGGCATTCCACGTGTCATGATGAATCTTTTTAGGTTCATAGCATGTTATTTTACGGCATGTTGTTACCGTGAAACAGTAGCAGTTAAGGTTTAGGCAGCAAAAACAACTAAGTTAGACTTTGGTTGTGCTTAAAATAATTAAATACTAAGTTAAACTTAAAAAGCACAACATTAGTACGGAAAACACGTCACAAACATCACTAACATAACACAGCAACCTAAACAGCGGTCTCCTTTTTGAAAGTCCTGTGTTTGTTCCCACCAGAAAGTTGTTTTTCTCACTTTTTATACAACGTCACTTGCTCTGAGCGTAGCATATTCTGTATTTTGTATGTCTGTGTTTGCATGGCAGTCAGTGCAGACTAGATGGCTTTAAATGCCACACAGATAGAAAGAAAGGCGCTGTTATTGCACGCCAAATGACTGAAGAATGTTTGTTCAACTTATCGACATTTGGTGAGGCCGAGCTGGTTTATCATACTTGATGCAGGAATTTTGTATTTGTATTTCTGCACATCTTGCCCTTCGCCCAACTTCTTATCACCTCCCCCAAGTCAGCCTCTGATCCAGAACTCTGCCCTCTCTGGTTCACCTCTAGAGACTAATTTCACCGTGAGAGAAATGAACAGGATTCACATCCAAAGCCAGTGTTAAAGAAAATAATGGTTGAACTGGTGAAATAGGGATGGAGATAAAACCCAGCAACCTTGAATTTGAATCCCAACTTTTGAGTTCATATCTGTTTTTGACCTTGCGTGAGATTTGGCAGAACTTTGTGCTCTGAGTGTTGGAGAGCTCTCACTGCTCCTCTGAGGTGCATTCTATTATCATCTTTAGGATGTTGCCTGCCTGTTATTCAGATTTAAAACCATGAAGAACAGCAATAAATGCTGAAGGACGACACCTTGAAAACCCACAGTAATATAATGCAATAATGCATTGTATGAGGAGAGGTCATGCACTGACCAAAAAAAAAAAAAACTGACATTTTTACTCTCTCTCTCTCGAGCACCCTCAGTTGGTTTTCAATAAATAGTAAATTCATGCAGAGCTCCACATTTGACCCGTTTCTGCGCCGACTGTGTGTCCTTGCTGCTAATGCTTTTCAAACACCCACACCTTTTATTGCCCATTACAGTGACTCAGGAACATATATATTCAACAATATGAGTTGTTGGATGACATTTGCCTCGAATAAAAGGCGTGTGTACACTGTTATGATTAGTACGACACCTGAGTCGGAGACTCTTCACTTCAAAAAAGCCTCAGAGATTAGTCCGGTCATTGCTAGACACTGCAGTCATGCAGCAAAATGAGAGCAGTCTCTGCTGCTCTCCCGAGACACAGTGCACAGCAGAAGCCGCGCTAAATAAGAGCCGGGGTTAAATTAACCGTTTTGGCATTTTAGCCCAGTGGCAATTTTTAGGAGTCAAACAGAGGGGAAGGGCTATTAAATGCAATAATAACCTTGGCAGGAGGCAATGAGGAAGCACGCTCTCTATCTATCTACAGCAATTGAGTCGAGTTTCACACCGAAGATGGAGTTTGTGTTGTGAGTTTGCTTACTTATTCTACCCAACGTTGCACTTTCAACAGATTGCTGAGCATACGGAATGTTTTTATCTGTGTTTTGCAGCACATTTTATAGATTTGTGGTTGATTGCTTGCTCGCTTGATTAGGTTCGTATTAAAATGAGCTTAATCAAAGGAATTAATATCCAGTAGAAGCAGTAAAAAGCAGGCAACCTCACGGCTGACTTATAAAGCATTCTGTAGCAAGACAGAATTCAGTCAAATTAAAAATAAATAGAGCATTTGCTATGGAGCTGAAATGCTGACTCCAGTCAGATTTGAATATAATGGCTATACCGTTGCTCCATCTAGTGGGCTGATAGATGTATCACAGATGACACTGAGAGGCAGTCAACAGTTATGGAGATGAGTTTTTGAGATGAGATGAGGGGGAAATCATACAATCTTGTATCCAGAAGCCCAGGATTTTAAAGACTTTCTTTTTTTATTTTTTTAAGAATTCATTGATCGAGATTTGAAGCCGTTCAAACTTTGTAGAGGCCAAAGAACTCAGGACCTCGACAGTATTTTTTGCTGGCTGAGCATCAATGTTAGTAGTTCAATCAGTGCAAAGCAGCAAATCCCATGCTCAGTGTCTTTTTCCATCAAGGTCGGACACAGGTTACTAACTGAGCTGTGGCTGCGTCTCCAATCCCTTTGAGGCGACTCCACAGATCCCCCCCCCCTCCTGCATTCTTCTAAACCACCCACCTAACCTACGCGCCCATGCACTGGCACTCACACAAACAAGTGCACACTAAGCCCCCTCACTGCAGTGCAAAGCCTATTCCCACACCAAATCCATAAAGTTTACCTTACTTGGGCTTTCGCACACAAAAAGAACATTTCCCCGTTGTGGCCCTGCAGTGAGGAAACATCGTAACAAACAACCCTGGATTCAAGTGGGTCCCTCTCAAGGGGGCTTTCACACTATAATTAATATGGGCTGCACATCTCATGGCTAAAACCCCTAACACATCCTGAGGAAAAAAAGCTTGTAAAGAAAATATTTTCTCTAAAGAGCCAAATTCAATAATGAGAGGCATGCTTTATTAGAAGTCAGCGCACGGGATGCATTTAGTGTGTGTTTTTATTTAATTCTCCTTCACACCGTCAATCAAAAGCTCCATAAAACAGCGGCGTCTGGGTGCAATTCATGCACCATCATGTTCCAGACACATCAAAGGTTTCCTAGCAGACACATCTAAGCAGAGCGAGCTACAGTGGGAGAGCAGTTTGGCGGTTTAGCACCCTCTCAAGGACACTCCGACTGGACACTAGGGCATGACAGCCTCCTTAACCACTTGGCCATCGTTCTTCAACAGTGATAAACCTTTCATGCTCAGGCTCATCTTGTGATGGTAGTACTTTCTGTATCCACATGATGTCAGTGCTGTGAAAAAAATATATGTTTTCTGCATTCATGTAACAGTGTGCACACTTTATTTAAACACCTTTCTGTTGTGTTTTCTTCTCCAGATAGTCCAGTTCTGACCAGTCGGGTGGCCGTCACCGTCAACGTGTTGGACATCAACGAGTTCCCGCCTGAACTCGCCAGTCCTCATGAGACCTTTGTTTGTGAAAATGCCAAAGTGGGACAGGTACTTTCATATTAACTCCCTTCTCTGCCTCATTCTGTGCACATGTCATGCGATCGTGGCATTTGCCGCAGCACTTTTTTTCGTGTTAATAAGTGTTGATTAAGCAGTGAGTTGACAACTGTTGATTGGAGTGTTGTTTTTCCTTCCGTTAAAGGTGATGCGGCTTCCAGGCCGTTATTAAAAAGTGTTCGAAAGGTGTGGATTTATAAATAAATGCTTGCAAAGAGTCTATATTTATACTTAGGCAGAAATAAATCTGATCTTGAGGTGTGTGGAGATATTTTTTTCAGCTTGTTTATAGCACCACATTGCTGTAATGTATACACATATTCAGCTCTCACTTTGACACCTAGCAGAAGGTGGATTTCCAGTTTTCTACTCAAGGTCACTTATAATAAAACCTTTTATTTCAAGGGAGTTCACAGAGAACCCTTCAGCGCAGACTATGAATCAAAATCTTGAGCGGATTGTGGCGTAGAGTTCGATTCAGCAGAAGAAGCAATCATAAAGCACAGCAGTACTTTGCATATCAGCATCCCAGAGTACATTTCAGATGATATATTTGAGATGCAGTGGAGAATTTGCCAGTGCGCATTGTAAACCACCTGTGCCTGTAAATTAGCCCATTAACCAGCATCTATATGCAGTTAGCGTTCCTTCCTTGGCAGTCTATCAAATTGCTGTAGACTCCTCATCACATGGAGGATGTTTGTGTTGGTCCTCGGGCCTGTCGCAATCAAAACAGCGGCTGTGCCCTGCATGCTAGGGCATCACTGTCTTCCTAACATGAAGTTGGCTGTGATTTTTTGTCATGTTTTCAGTCTTTAAGATTGATTTAGGACACTTGGAAATGTGGTTTGAGGCTAATTTGATGCTGGATTCTAAACAAATCAAATTCCAAATGCAAAAATAAGTTACCTATCCGAAAACTTTTACCTTCAATCAGCTGCTCGCTACGATGGGATGCTGACAAAGTAACCTTAACGTGTTGCAGAAGTACAACAAAGTATACAAAAAGACGAGTACAAGTCATAAAAAGGCAGAAAACAAATGCAAGAGTACACAACGGCAAACTTGTTTACAGATCAGCTGCAATCATCGTGCAATATGTTCTCTGTATTCCAAAGACATCACCTCTCTCCTCCTCCTCCCTTGCCTTCCAGTTCAGAACATACACTTTCTTCCAGGGCTTCCACAGCGTTATTCCACCAGATGCTGCGCACATCTGCTGGGTGATAAAGAATTGCAGAACATCTCTTGTAAAATCCATCACACGTGTCTCTAGATGATAATCTGCACTCACGCTGCTGAGAAACATACAAACCGCTTGATTTGGAGAGTCTCCCACTGTGCCACAACCTCCCATTGAAAATAAATCTGTAACCAGGACACAGCCAATCAAGAGAAGCAACTGACTATTTTCATGTAAATGTGTGGGACAATCAGAAGGGAGAGTGGCCTGAGACCTTAAAACTGAGATTTGCTTATTCAAATGGCTGTGGAAAAGTAATACAGCAGAATGTTTCCTTATTTCCTTATTTATTGCACTCAGAGTCATGACTGGTCAACTGGTCAAGTGTGAAATGAGAAAAGGCAACCACAATGGAAACAGTAAAACAAGAATATTTACTGCTGTTAGGTTCTTCGTATTAGATATACTAAGGACAGACAGTGCTATTATGTGTTCCTCGCTCTGTAATGTATTTCATTTCACAGGCGTTTTATAATGCCACATTGAAATGCTAACCCACCGAATCAGTCTTTTATGCTGGCATAATTACATTTACATTTACAGCATTTAGCTGGCACTCCTAATCTAGTGCAAAAGCAAAATACACTCACAGCTATTAAACGTATACAATAGAACCCAGCAGTTACAGCGTCCACCGTTCCACTTATGATCGAGAAGAGGTGGGAAGCACTTTAGTCCAAGAAAAGGAGCATTTTCCTTACTATAGATAATAAATAATAGTGTAATTAGAAAATCAAACACACCTTATGGCTTTCAAAGGCTAATGCCAAATGCTGATGATGAATTCCCCTCAGAGGGATTAATAAAGTATGCCTGCTTTCTTCTTTTTTTAGCACTGAAGCTGATAGACCGTGTCATTCTCTACACATATTTCCATATACTTAGCATTTAAAAAGGTGCCTAATATGAAATTCAGAGGATATCTATTGCCTCCACATGGCTCTCACCATGGCGACAGCTAAGCCGGCAGCTAGGGGCTAACATTGATCACGGATCTAACAGTGCTGATAGAGCTAACAGTGTTTACACAAGGGGGAAGTTAGAGCATCTTTGGGTTCTGTACTGTGACATTTTCCCCAGTGAACCTGAATCTTTGAGCAGTGCACAGATGAAAGAAGGATTTTAGTCAAATCATTTGTATTTGATTTTGTTATAAAAGTGGTTGGGCCTAAAATGTAGTGTGATACGGAGCTGCAGAGGACTGTGGCTCCACACAAATCTCCCTTGTCGCTAACTTGCAGATTGATTGCTGGATTATTGTTTAACATTTTCTTTATAATTCTATGTAAACACTTCATATTTCGTTTTACAGGAAGAAGAAATGATTGGATTTTGATATAAAGATACAAAAACATTTGTTTTTTCATATATTTCAAAATATTTGCAAAATATGACTTTAAGGGATCCTTCAACAAATAATGATAATGTTAAATAGAAACATCACAAAACAATTCTAAAAATGAAAACAATATTGAAATAATTGTGGTAGTGTGTAAGGTTTATAGTTGATGAATCAGTTGGGCAGTTGAAAGATAATTCATTATTGACATTATTATCATATTTTGATTAGTCGGTTGTTATTTGTAAATGCAATCTTCTAAATTGTCAATGATATGCTGCTTTTGTCTTTTTCCTGTTATGTGAATTAAATACATTTGGGTTTTTTCTTTGGACAGACAATAGTATAGTTGGACAGGAAAGGATGGGAGAGAGACATGTGTGTTACATACATCACAGGTCCCTGATCAGTTAGAATCAAATCAAGTACACATCAGCTTTATGGGATGCAACTGCTTGTCCTCTTGACTCCCCTCACAACATGCAATTTCAAAACATCACTTTGTGGTCAATTTTGATGGACATTAGACAAAAGACTGATGGATTAAATGCAAGTGAAAGTAATTGCTATTTGTAGTTTATTCATCACCAAGCTAATTTGGTGGCTAGAAAATCAATAGTGCAAAGTGTGCATCTGCTGTGGGGAAAACAACAGAGCGCTCATCACACCTGGTGTCACGTTAACTCCTCTGGAGGGAATTGTATTCAAACGCTGAGAGCGGAGAGCGACACAGTCGGGGGTGATGTAACAAAGCAGGAGGGCTGATTGGTGGCTGCTGCACCAGGGCCGAGGCATCAGGTCTGCAGCAGGTCAAGCCCGATGAGCGGGGGGAGCGGACTGGTAGCACAGCCGGTTGCATGTGAAGCTGTGAGACGTCAGCAGTCTGGTACAGAGGCGGCTGAATCAGCAGCGTGTGTCTGGCAGAGTGGAAGAATCTGATGTTGGTTCACTAAATGCACTCACGCATTTTCAAATACAAGTCATCCTGTTTGTTGACGTGCTGTAGCTGTTGGATTTATCCAATTGTGTCTCTTTTCTGTGGGTTATTTTGGGATGTCAGCTGGAGTTGGCCCTGTGCTCTGAGAGGATGTTCTGTAGTACAATAGATACAATACCTGGTTTCTGTTCATGACCCATGAACAAGCTCCAGCAGTTTTGAATTAACTGTATCCATCACACTATGTGCCGAGGTGATCTAGAAATTGCTCAGCAACTGTATCCGAGAGACATTCACTGCCTTGTTTCAGCGCTGACAGGTCTGACATGCAGTCAGTTCAGGACTCGTTGACGCTTCTGTTCAATGTTGAATAATTTCACATTTTCTGCCAGAACATTTTGACCTGTAGGAGTTTCATTTCCCATTAAAGAGAAACATTTTACACTGGTTAAAAACAAACCTTCCAACTGTACAAATCTAGACAGCCTAGTTTTCCGTCTACCGGTGAGAGGCAAGTGAGAGAAGAACGCCTTCCTTTTTATGATCAAAGAACATGCTTTTTATTTTTATTTTTAACAGGTCATTCAGACTTTCAGTGCAAAAGACCAGGATCTATCGACTGCTGGACAACAGTTCTCCTTCAAGTCACCAAAGGAGGACATGAAAAACAAGAATTTCACCATCCGGGACTTTGGAAGTAAGTGCTCCTGTATTTTGGTGACATGGCACATCAGCACAGTACAGTGGGAAACAGCAGATTGATTTATGAATATATAATCTATTTTTATTTCTATTCATGTAGGGGTTATTTGACCAGGATATTCCCATTGAGATTTCAAATCTCTATTTCAAGGGGGTTCTGTCCAAAACAGAAGCATATACAGTTTCAATACAAACAAGTAAAAAAAAAAAAAAGGAATCTCATTTAGAAGAAACAAGAGCTATTTCCACATAAAGGAAATAGCTGTTTGCCTCTGTATCATGCGGCCGATCCACCCGGTCACAGCTTCTTTCTGTCCTGGCCCCTCAGTGGTGGAATGAACTCCCCACTGACGTCAGGACAGCAGAGTCGCTGCCCATCTTTAACCTCACCTCTTCAAGAAGTACTACCCTGAGCCTTCCTCGTAGCACTTATTGCATTCATACTAGTTGTTGCACTTACTGTATTCGTATCAGTTCGCTGCACTTATTGAATTCGTATTTGTTTACTGCACTTATCCTATTCGTAGTAGTTTGTAGCACTTACTGTATTCGTATTAGTCTGTTGCAATTATTGTTTTCGTAGTAATTTGCCTCTGCACTATACTTTTGCTCTGGTTTATGCTTTAAGATGCTTGTTTAAGAAAGGAGATGCACTTATGACTTCTGGTGACTAGTAGTTCTCTTGAATACCTATGTTGAATACACTTCCTGTAAGTCGCTTTGGATAAAAGCGTCTGCTAAATGACTGTAATGTAATGTAATGTATCAAAGCTCTGAATATCACATAGATAACCTTAAAAGCAAACAGCAAATTACGTAACACTTATTTTAACACTTTATGCATCTTCATTTTCTTAAGTATGGAGACCACATCACTCACAGCGTGACTCTTGAGAAATTCCAATTTAGCAGTATGAATGATAAAGAAACTGTGCCTGCAGTCAATTCTGGTTTCTCAGAAAGAAATCAAATGGTAAAAAGAAACATTTTTTTTATAAAAGACACAGCTTACTACAACACAGCTTTAAAATATATGGGAATGATATGGAAAGTGTCCTTGATTGTGATAGAATAACCTACTTATTGTTTATTGTTAACAGCAGCTTAATTCGGGGGCAAATAATCCAACAAATAGAACCATTATTAATGACATCTGTATCTCCTCATCAAGCTAGTTAGTGTGGAATTAGCTCAACCATTTGCTATTTGAAAAGGCTGTTGCTCATAGCTCATGGAGTGACACCTCCCACTGCTAAAAATAAGTCAAACATATGCAGTCAGACGTTGTCTTATGATAAGGGCATATATGACACTCTGCAGTGCGCTCTGGCCGAGCCCTTTGAAGTCTAACCAGGAAGACGGGTAATGAAAAAATGGGACATGGCAGGATGAGGCCAGGGAAAACGAATGCATTCACCATCCTCGACAACACCAGGTCCGAACCTCTGATCCAGTTTTACCTTTTGGACACACCGTCTTGCAGTTTCCTGAACTGCCAGAGGCGTCTGCGAGCACACTCTCCAGATACAGAGGGAGATCTGATGGGCAGGGACAGGAAGCACAAACACCACAGGCACCGCAGGACAAGAGAGGGAGAGAGAGAGAGAGAGCACAACATGCAAGGTGTGCTAAAAGGCCTGACCTGTCAGGAAAAAGTCCCAGGCTCCGTCGGTGGAACAGAAACCCGGCCTGACAGGGGTCAGACGCTCTAGCTGTAGCAGACAGACCCGGGCAGGTCCGACCTGACACGTTCCCTCTCCTTCATACGCACTGTCGACCTCTGTTCAGCTCGCCCACCCTCACACCTCCGGCTGTCTTCCCCTTTTGTGTGTTTTTATTTATTTGCTCTATCTATCATCTCTCATTGCTAATCTGCTGTTTCTCTGGAGTGATGCTGCCTGCGCTCAGAGATAACAAAATAACAACCGATCCCAACAGTTCGACCCCGACGCGGCAACGTGGAAGCAAAACGCTTTGCAGTGTTTCGGGGGGGAATGATGCACTGGGTGTGGTTAGGCTGTACGGGCTTTTAAAGAAAGCGGCGTAAAACGGGGAGAGCTTTGATGAGACCTCTCTTTGATACGTTTCTCATCACATTCAGGGAGGCACATTTGGAAGAGGATTTGATATCAAACATAAAGAGTTATCAGACATTGAAAAGTTTTATCTCCCTCATACTTGGACCTCCAGACTTGTAATGGAGCTCAGGAGGATTGTTCCGATTGATGTGAGGTTATACTCGGGGGGGGGGGTATTTTCTTCTGCTTTGGTCAGAAAACTCTCTAACCTGTGTAGATCAAGGACTAAGCTCTTGCTGCACCACTTCAGGCCTCCCCATGCAAATTTGGAAGATTCCTTTAATCTAAGACCACATGCCCTTTGAAAAAAAAGATAAAAAAACGCCTGCTTTTAAGATTTCTTTTTGATTCCCCCACCCCACCCCCCATCATCTAGACAACACAGCTGGAATTGTGACAAAGCGGAATGGCTTCAGACGGCGTCTTCAGGAGATCTACTTCCTTCCCGTGGTGATTGACGATAATGGCTACCCTCCTAAGAGCAGCACCGGCACCCTGACCATCCGAGTATGTGGCTGCGAATCAAATGGCTCCCTGCTCACCTGCAGCGCCGAGGCCATCTTTCTCCCCGTGGGTCTCAGCACGGGAGCTCTGGTCGCCATCCTTCTGTGTATCATCATCCTGTTAGGTGAGACTTTCTGGCTTGTAAACATTGTTCGTTGAAGCACAGGGTCATTTGTGATCATAAAGGTAACATGGAGTTGTTATGTGTATTACCTCAGTGCTACAGCCCTGATCTTTAACACTAACCTTTTTTCAGAAATGATTATTGTTATCATTTGTCTCAGTAAGCTGTGTTCTCTTCTGACCTTAATGCATTATTCTGTGTTGGTGGTATTGGTGGAGAATATAACAATTGTTTTAACCTTTGCCAGTGATTTGTTTTTTCTTTGGAGTTTCATTTATGAAAAAAAGAATATTTAGACACTATATTAACTGCAATTACCTTCAGAAAGGGTCCATACAAATACTTTTTCCAAACAAGCAAATATGTGGTGTCTCAGCAAATACATATCATAATTTCAATTGACATGTAAGGGGAATTTGTACCTTTAAACTCTGCCCTGGAGTAGTTTTTAGATTTTTGATTGGCTTGTGATGTAAAAGTTTCACTTCAATGTAAGACACTGAACTTGACACCTGAAATACAATATCAAACAGCCAGATCTATAAAATGATTTTACACCAATCCAAACATGCTGAGCTGACCGTCTTGGTCTGGCGTCTCTCCAGGAGTGTCCGCAGTTAATTATAGAACCCATATGAATTTAGTCATTCAATGAGACATTCAAGATTGGAGGGAGGGACGCTTGGCTCTATAAACTAAATCCAATCTTGCTGCTCTGTGGCTGCTTCCCAGGCTACAGCTTTTACATTTATCAAGGTCATGGTTGTAAAACTCCTCCTTCATTCTCCACTATTAATGTCCAAACTCATTTACATAGCCGAAAGGACGTAAATGTAGCTTTATGGGATCATTTTCTGAAATATGAATATGAGATGGTAGGTTGTTACGGAAGCTCCTGTTTTACAGTGTTAGTCAAGGGTAGCCATGACCTCTGAATTAAGCTGTATTTACTTTTCCCTATTTCTCTCTAAAATTTACTCCAGCAAAGTATCCACTGTTTGATTCCAGCTACGTCTCATCATAAATCCACTTTCGTTATCTTTATGCATGTATTCATGTGAAATAACTGCTTAAATTGCATTGTTTTATATGCGAGCGAACATAAAAGCGGAGGGCTGATTGTTGTGGTGTGCTGTAGAGCTGTGACGGTGTGTTCGCTTCATCTCAGAGGAATGTCTTCAAAGCTTCAAGTCAACTCGCTCCAAACTGTCACGCTGTCCCTGTGAAGGATAGTGGCGGGGAAAATCCGAACTCACGCTGAGAACATTTCCACAGAGCCACTTAGTTCCTGTGCAGGATTTGTCAGGTTGACCCAGTTGTCCTGTGAGGGGAAACGATGAGGTAAATGAAACAGATCAGCGCATGGGACTTTCATCTGCATTGCTGTTTCTACCCAAACCCATGTGGATTGGCTGCACATGGTGACAAGCTGTGTTCAACCAGTGTGTCCTCCAATAACTGGCTGTTGTTGAAGTCTACGTTGGTGCCACTGGGGGGAGCTGGCACACTATACATAGGTAGATAAAATCAGATGGCAGTACAGGGAGGCAGAGAGGAAGTGAGATTCAGCGAGGATGAAAGGAAGAGACCTACTTAAACCCTTTTTTTCCAGTGTGAATGTATTTATTGGACTCATTCACGTGAAAGATTTCGGTTTCATCCCGGCCATTGCTCTTGTGCCTAGATGCGACAGTATATTAAAAACCCAAAGGAAAACTATATATTTTACTGCGTATTCCACCCAGCAGACAGAGAGAGGGACACAGGGGGAGACAGATTGCCCTGACAGGAGAAAGGAAGAGAAGGAAATGCAATGTAACATTATGTGTTGAAAAATCCCACTGTGGCACTACAGTGTCTACAATATGCAGAACCTCTGGCAACCTCTGAAGTGTTGTGTGAAAAAAGAGTAAACTGTGTGCTTTGGGTATATTCTCAGAGGTACAATATCACCCAACAGTGCTTACAGTTCCCGTGCTATCTATTAAAAGCATATAATGCTGCCAGCACGCTTCATTTGCCTTCAGCCACAAAAGCAGAACTCCCTGAAGGCATTGAATTGCAGGTCAAACTGGGATGAAAACACGGTTTTAGATGTCTAGGTTACTTACAACCATAGTTTCAGTGGGATTGCATTTACTGTATCTCAGTGTGTTGCAGGGTTTGACTAAATAATAATAATAATCCAGCTGAAGCATAGGTAACATGTCAACCAGACATCTAAAATGCTCCACCGCCGTGGTAGCGTCCCTGTGAGGCTGTACTTGGGCACAGTGGTGCTTTGAGCTTACTGTCAACACCTGAATGCTAACATGCTAACGATGACAATGCTCGCATGCTGCTCTTTATATTCTTATCTTAGTTTGTAAGCATGCAAAAGATAGACAAAGTAAAGCTGAGGCTGCTGATGAGAAGGTCACTAGTTTTTCACATGCATGTATGGGGCCATAAACAACAATGAAAATAACGTTTAGGCCTGGTGGCACTAGCTACAATGTCAGGGGATTACAGAAGTCATAACAATGTATGCTGAGTAGGGTTATGAGTATGTGACAGATTTTATGGCAATCCATCCAAAAGTTGTCTGGACTTTTTACCTAAAAAATAAAAAAGCTCAGCACACGATGGTGCCATGTGACAATTCACCAAAGCCATTAGGGTCCATCCTCTGGGGACCTGCAACGTCTGCACACAAATCCATGGCATTCCATCCAAAAGCTGTTTAAATATTTGAGTCTGGACCAAAGCGGTGAAGCGAAAGACCCGGCCATCCAGAAGTGATGGCTTAACAAATAAAAAACATCAACCGAATTTAGCCCAGTTTTAAACTAAAGAGCATAATTTGTACCGCACAATCGCTTTTTTCTGACAGCAAATATGTTTAAGGCTCAGTTATGTGGGTGTGTAATAACAGTGGACTAACATGTAATTTTCTCGATTTGTTCCCTCAGTAATCGTAGTCCTCTATGTGGGCTTGAGGCGACAGAAGAAAAAGGAAACCCTCATGTCATCCAAAGAGGACATCCGGGATAATGTGATCCACTATGACGATGAAGGAGGCGGTGAGGAGGACACGCACGCGTTTGACATGGGGACACTTCGCAACCCCAAGGTTGTCAAAGAGAATCTGTTCCGCAGGGACGTCAAACCTGAGATGAAGAGAGGTCCCAGGGCGCCGGTGTCTCAGGACAGCGCCGACATGCGAGATTTCATCAACCAGCGTCTGAAAGAGCACGACGTGGACAACGCAGCACCGCCCTACGACTCCCTGGCCACGTACGCTTACGAGGGCGACGGCTCTGTGGCAGAGTCGCTCAGCTCCATCGACTCTCTTGCCGTAGACCTCGAGGTGGACTATGATTACCTCAATGACTGGGGGCCCCGCTTTAAGACGCTGGCAGGGATATTTGGGGATCAGTCAGAAACTCAGTCGGACTCAACCACCACGGAAAATACACATTGATGTTATTCACAGACTTGAAAAGCAAATATGTAACAATGTTCTTTAAGTTGATGTCACACACACACACACACACACACACACACACACACACACACACACACATTTTCCCATTGTTTTCCTCCCACGTTGTCAGTTTTCATCTTTTCCAGCTCACCGTTTTCTATTTTATTTGGTACTTTACCATGCTCAGTCCCAAAATTGTAAAAAAAAAAAAAAAAAAAAGAAAAAGAGGGAATATATGGTAACATGATTAGATGAGCCAAGCAGCCAATCAATTACCTTACAATTGAATGTTCTTGTCTTATATTTTGATACCTGTTGGGGAATACGCATACATACGGAAATGTTGTCATTTCCTAGAACATCCTTAAAAGTGCCTCAATATTATTGTTCTTTCACTTGCTATTTCATGCCACATATCCAGTGTTGTTCTTTCAAACCCCATAGGTTAAGCTGATTCAGTCAGCTCTCTGTGCTCTGTCTGAAGCATCTACCATGACCACTGTCAACTCTGTGGGGACAATGAAGTGGCCCGAGTTTGGCCAAAGATGTTTTGAATGTTATTTATTGTTCTATTTATTTATTGGCTGATTGAGTTTGATTAGATTTTGTGTATTTATCTATTTATCTCTCAGTCATCACTCTGTAATTTTTTTATTTTTGGAGACACTCGAGGAATTTTGTAATTAAAAAGGCCCACATGAAAATGTATGTTTCTGTAAGGTGGGTCCTGTGAATAGACTTGTACTAGAGTTGTAAAAAAAAAAGATTAGGGCTAAATACTGCAGTTCAGTCATGTAATAAACACAGTTTTCTTAAATAAATTGCACTTGGACAAAATCCCTTTCTGTGTTTACTTATTTTGCTCACATGTGTATCAATCATAAATGCTCAGCTACAATGATGACCAAGGTTAACATGTCCTGCATATCAGCATTTTAACAAAGTCATTGTGATTGTTAATATATCGTTGCTAGCATTTAGCTCATAGTAGCTATTTTAACTCATAGTAGCTCAAAGTACAGCATAACAGAGCCACTAACCTGGCTGCAGAAATGATCTCTTCAATCCCTACCTTTTATATTCCTTTGATTTTATATATATATGTTTAAATTGCACCGTCTGCATTGCATGTGAACTTCTGTACCAAATCCCACCATCAAGACAGCCCAACCTTCCTGGAAGAGATAAATTACTTTACAGTTGACTGGTTTTCTCCAGACAAATCGACAAACACATGCTTTCAAAGTGAGTGTTTCCGGATTTGGCTAAAAGTCCCCATGCCAAGGAAAGGCAATCAAGTTGCAAGAATTACAAGTCACACCGAAGCTTCGGTAAGTTTTAAAATGGGCCAATTTCCCCAGTCATTGAATGGAGTAGCTCAGACCTTTCCTTCCATGGTCTGGTGACGACGTAATGGAAGGTCTGGATGAAAGCCAAAGCAGTCAGTGACATATAATGCATAGCATCTACCAATGGATGCGAGGTGATTCCCCTTTCTGTCTCTCTCTATCACATCCAATAGGTATCCCTCAAGGCCGAGCTTCAGCAAATGTGCAATGAAGTGTTTGAATTGACATTAAGCAATCTATGACCCTTGAAGACAGCAGGAATTACAACAACAGTGACATAACTGACCTTCTACACCCATACCATCCTTTTGAGTTATGGTGGTCTGAAACTGACACCAACAATGTAGACTCATTTTCAAAGGAGAAATTAGTGATTTAGAGCTAATTAAAGCAGAAATCCAACAGATATATCAACATAAAACAAACTACAGAGATGATGGAAACTGCCCATATCAAAAAAAAGCATTGACCAGAGCTAACTTAAAATACCAATATGTATGTTTTCCCCTTGTGGTCATGCAAAGGTGGAAGCAGTGTGAGGCTGTAGCACCATAAAACCTCCTTTTGGTGGGGATGGTTGAGGAGGGTTTCTTTTAGCCCTGACTACAATCTTTCCCTAACCCTCACCACAGAGATATGACAGTGCTGCTCTGTATTTGACTTTTTGTGGCTTCATAACAAAGAATTTAGCTCAATAAAACTGTTTATTATTAACAGATGATATGTGACGATAAAGTCTTGACAGAGTCTTTGGCGCTTGGACTCTACGGGGAGATTTCTTATCGAGGGGTGTCTGCCCTGAGCATCAGCAAGATAAACCCCACCCCCCCGTGGAGTCCAGACACTGGTGGTGGTGGTGGTGGCTGATGAGGCTGATAGAATGATGAGTTGATGAAGGTGGAGGCGCAGATGGGGAGGCGGAGGGGCGCCCAGCAGCAGCATGAACGTACTGAAGGTAGAGAGACAGTCATATTTAAAAGAGACAGCAGCAAGATGATAGGTTAGTTAACGATTTTAATTGTGCTATTGGATTGAGGAGACCAGCTGATATCATGATACAACATCTCAACATCTACATGATTAATTGGCTCCAAATTTGGTACAGGCATTAATGGATTTCAGGCAATCTATCCAAATGACTTCAGAGATCTCCTGACTATTCCTCTAGAGTTTTCATGAGGTTGACATTAGTGGTTTGAGTGGAATGTCTTGATACATATCAGATGGATTGCCATACAATTTGGGATGCCATGTCCTCCTCAGGAAAGATTGTAATCCCTTTAGATTTCCTCAATCGCCCCTAATCAGGTCCAAACCTTTCCAAAATTGAATGACCAAATATCTCTCAAAGTAATTACATTCCCATCTTTCTCAGCTGTTATTGGTATCAAGTGCTAATTAGAAATGTTGGCATTCTACCATGCTAAACTATGAACATGAACATGGCTTGTGCTTCACTGTGAGCATATTAGCATACCAATGTTAACACTCAGCTCAAAGAACCAATGTGTACAGCCTCACAGGGCTGCTTGCAGGGACTCATAGTAAGGTAGCAATTGCAAGGCAGCACCTTGGTCTCTGGACTTGTGGCACTTGAGTTTTGTATGTTTTTTTTAACAGTATTGATGACTGAGACTGTATGTTCTAAGATTTCTCAAGAGTTCCAGTATGAGCACCAAAACCCTTGTATCATCCAGTACCATAGAGAGTATCCTGACAGGCTGCATTACAAGTGCGGTTCTGCAACCTGACAGCTCGGGACTATAGACCGCTTCCAAGGACTGTAAAGACAGCAGCCAGTATCATTGGCACAGAACTGCCACCAACTTCCAAACATGAACACCACTTGCTGCAAAAGCAAAGCCAAAAACTTAACTATGGACACTAGCCAACCCGCTCACGTTCTCTCCTTGGTCATTCCATGAAAAAAATCTCAGTAACAGTTTCTTTACACATGTAGTCATGTTGCCCAACAGCTGACACAATAATATGCATCTCTATTTTGTGTTATTGTGTACTGTACTGCTGTGTTATCATGTACCGTACATTGTGTATGACTCTTTATGTCCCTTGTGTTAAGGCAGAGAGAGCCAGAGCACAACAATCCATTGTATTTCCAAAACACATGACAATAGTTGAACTTGAACAAAATGTTTTAATTAAAAAATAACAGCTGGATGTATAAATGAAGACAACAATAGCTTGTTGCAGCCCCTATGTGAGTGGAGGGTTTGGTGAACACATACTTTAAATTGATACAGCAGGCAGTTGTGAGCCTTGAAGACTAGGCCAATATCCCGCTGCTGTTTTGCATTCCCAAAACACAACATTTCCACACTATGACTCACCATGTCTAGTAGTACTCGGCGGTGTAGACAGACCAAACAGAGACATCAGCAATAAGAGGGAGGGGAGGTGGGAGTGAGGGGGCTGCCATCCTATGCATAAACATGAGAGAACTGGCACCATCCACACAATAGCTCAGGGGAGAGCTACTATTACCACGAGCCAAGGCAAAAATAAGTGATGGCATTGATACTGTTTGTGTTGGATCGGGTTCAACCCTCTGTGCCCCAGTGATCAGCACTGTCCAGTCTCATTGTTCAGTTTCCACCCAACCGCCAACACTCCACCATAAGTAGAGTGGCTCCATAAAATCTAAATATCCTATCCAAATCCTCTTCTTAACAATTTCATCACAACAGTAAACTTTTTCTGCCACAGTTGAGGAAAACATTTGACTTTGCGACTTAGGGAAACATCGCAGTCTAAAGGGCTTTCAAATTATGGGAGCATTGTTCAGTGGGAACCAAGGTGTTTACAGCATTTTAATATCTGAGTCATGCAAGTCTGTACGAGCATAGCTGTCAGGGTTCAACAAAGACGCGTTGTCACAGCGACTTTTGAATAAACTCTTCTATTGTTGCAGTCACTGAACAATTTGCTTAGACTGGAAGAAATTAATACACAACATCACCGAGACCATTGTCTGTTATTGCTTCTCAGGCTGCTGTGGAAATATGCTTCAGTTTATAATGAACCCCTGTATTGCACACTTCTGCGGTTGGGGATTGTAGTGCTGATGCATATGGGTGCTTTAATTAATACCAGTCACTTTGTATTATTCTGCATCTGAGGGGTTTTTTCTGAGAGTGCTTATGCATATGGAAATAAAGCTGTCACCACTGCTGTTGAGTGCACTCTAAGCTGACAGGTTTGCTTTACAGAAATGCGCTGATCTTGGTGTGCATATATTTGTCGCCACTAACCTTTGTTAACCCTTTTAATTATGCAGCAGCAGCGGTGACTAACCTTGAGACAGTGGCATGTAAGTAAACACATAAGTCACACTTTAGGAAACATGTTTGCTGAGTGTTAAGCAATAATTAGGACATTAACTGATGGGGAAACAAAACCAGTTGCTCGCATGGGCAATTTACAAAAGTTACCAGTTTATTCGGTTAACCTTGTTTGAGTAATTCTGATGCAATTCAATGGGAAATTCCCACAAGGTATTATGTCTTTATAAAGCTTAAAATGCTGACTTGTTGTGGACAGTGTGTCAGAGAAGTGTTGATTGATGGGGGTGTGGGTCTTTGTTCCCCATTTTCCCTCTGATCAGCACCTCCGCCAACCCCAATAGCCCCAACAATGTCCCATTGGACCAAATCCCATTTGTCAGGCAGTCCGTTAACCCGAATCACCCGACTCTCTCTGCATCTGATTGGCTTACCCTGATACTCTGGCCCTAACCCCAACAAATCTCTCTCCTCATGCCTAATCTTAACCAACGTAACCAACAAAGGCAACGAGAACTATGCAGACTGTCGTCGGATTTTGTTATCGTGATATCTCAAGAAGTTATGGACAGATTTGAACATGGGATAATGCTGAGGGAACATGGGCCTGAGGGAACACAGGACATAAAAAGGGATGGAAAATAATCATAGGTATGTAGGGGAACATAGGGCTGAAGTAACATAGTGCTAAGGGGACATAAGGCCTATTTTGTATGGGGAAAAAAAGCATAGGTGTTGTGGGAACACAGGACAAAGGGAACATACATATCGGTGTCAAACCCCATTTGAATGAGGAGGGGTGATAACTGATGGTGCACCGCCAATGCCACTGTAATGTACATGTGCAGCTCATTCACTTAATCACTTAAGAAGTCTCAGCTACCAAACACAGCCCTTTCTCTGGCATTACACTAGAGACAGGGTTGAAAAGAACAGGGTGAAAGAGTCAGCCAGTGAATAAAGTATTTTTCCTCTAAAGGTATTACAGAAAATATTAAGCTGCAAAGGAAGGTTTTAAATCCATCCACACACTTCTGAAGGATGTGTGAAATTCTAAATTCTTCTTTCATGTAGCAACTTTATTTTCCAACTTGTTCACTGTTCTCCTGTTACGCTGTGATTCTTGACAAATAAAAAATAAAGAATCAATGTATTGCATATCTTTTTTTCCTACTCGGCAGGAATGGCAGAACTGCTGGGGAAAAAACATCAACACTGACATTCAAACTTCAGATGAACACTGAGAAACTCAACACTGTCATGACACAAAAAGGAGAATATATAGTTTAATTTTGAAATCCCCTAGCGTAGTTGTAGTTGTCTACCTCAACACTTCCTTATAACACTTTTTGCTGAGCTGGGGAAGCGCATTGTATATTGCATGGCCGATTGTCCTTATTTTGCAAAAAGAAAAAGGAATATTTACTGAGACAAAGAGGGGCCCTACAGTTCAATAAAGAGAGCAAGGTAAATTAATTTGTATAGGACCTTTCAAGAGGCAAGAAATAGTGCTTTAGATAAGGAAAAATAAATCCATAAAACATTCTGACAGAATTGAATAAAATAGAACTCTCACATCTTCCATATAAAAACTAAATGCAATACATCAAAACTTTGCTTTAGTGACATTTTTTTTTTTTTATTCGCCAAGCAACATGTAGAGGTAGAGAAGGTTCTACGTTGAATATTGATCTTCACCTCAATCCTCACTGACACTTCTGTAGTTCAGAATGTCCCGGATATTACTGCCCGGGGCAATAAATGGCAAGAATGGAAACAGATGCATTAAACATTAAATACTACAATAACCCAGCATGCAGTCTGTACTCCAGCCCACACTCTTTCTCTCCTGCTTTAATTTGGCAATGACACACAATATAAACAGAAAAAAAAGGATCGCATCTTCTCTACTGCAGGTTAACATGCTGTGCAACACAGTCTAAAAATATGCCTCTTGACTCACCTTACAAGCAATTCGCCCACCTCTTTACTCATGCTTGACTAAGTAAAATACAAATATAAGATGTAGGGTATCAGCATGGTAAACTAAGAATCAAATAGCAGAAAAGCTTTACTTAAGCCCTCTTAAAATCTCAAAAGTAATAATGACATGGCAAATAATAGTTAAGTGTTTCACAGGGTGCCACTGAATATGCATACGGATACAGTCATCCTTACAAATTAAGGGAAATTGATGCGAATTTGAAAGTCATTCATTCTATTTCTACTGGAACGAAGAAGTCCTTGTCATATAGCTAAAAATGTAAAATACACTGTTGCTGCAGTTGTTCTTTAATAATACAGAAAAATATATAACAAACAATATTTTTATATGGACAGAAAAAAGTGCCAGAAACGTTATCATGTTCCTCATGTTGTTATTCAGGAAATACAATCGTAACACCAGGAATCCAAAAATAGTCATCTTTTAGAAACCATTGTCTTTACCAGTTCATTAACTAAGGAGAAACAGCTTCTCTGTTCACCGCTGGCTGAGTTAAGGGGCCATATGCTCTGTGCTCTGTTCAGTCTTACCACGTATAAACTCATTCCGCCCCATCCAATCGGCTGCTTGTGTGCTTTACTAACACTAACCGACACAGACCATTTCCTACGCACTTAACTGCCTCAAAGGGGATGTGCGCTTTCTTTAAAGCAACAGGTCGAGCTGTCTGGGGAGATACAACAGTGCATTTTATTACAAAGCCTGCTACTAAAGAACAAACGAATGATGGGTTTTATCTTAATGATTATTTGCCAGGGCCGCTGGCATCTCCCTCCTAGACTTTTTCTTCTTTCAGTAATTTTTTTATGGATGGTCCACAGCTGGTTGTATCTGTAATACCACAAAATAAAGATGCACACATTTAATGCTTAAAACAGTTTATTCAACCAAGTCGCCAGGAGAAATGTTCCCATTGGATGTTTCTGCAAACCACAGGATACGTTGAATGATGACGTTTCTTAACCAAAAGAACGTTTTATAAATACTTTTAACATCAGCTCTGTACAATGATGCTTGGTAAACAGTGTGAAACGATTGGTTAGGGTTTAGGCAACAAAACTACTTACTAAAAAAGATCATGGTTTGGGTTACGTAATAACGTAACGGAGCCTAATAACTTTAGTACCATAAAGGAACAACCGCCCTGAGAGAGCTTTTGGTTTCTCACAGGACATGAATAACGGCCTCCTGGGTGAAAGTCCTTTGTTTGTTTGTTTTAGACTAATCTGTAATTTGTAACTCTTGGGGGAAAACAGAACCACACCAAGATGATTTAAAACTGCAGTTCTCAGTTTCCCTTCAACTGCAGTGGTGCTTGTGGTATTTTAGTACAAGTCATCCGAAGACAAAACAGCAAGCAAACCCAAAAGCAAGGTTTTATAGCCATTACAAAGGTGGATGATAATATCCAGTAGGCAGCACTTACTCATGCTTGGAATACAAACAGCTTTAACTGTGGTAAACACCAGTTTGCTTTATTATCACTGTCTGGTTCTTGTGTCTGAATATACCTTGTCACTGTACCATGCCACTTTGGATCTGGGTCTGCTAAGAGTGAGAGATTCAGGAGTAATAGCGGAGCATCCGTGCCTGAAGCTTTCTTCTACATGCACTACTGGTACAGTAAATGATTTGACCACAGATCTGTGAAATTGAACAAATTACTGATTAACACCAGAAGAAAGCTCTCAGACAGCATCTACATCGCCGACGCAGCACAATCCTCTGTCACACTCACAGAGGACAGACTGTCTGGGACATGTGATGCCACACTGTCACTTCCTGTTTCCTTTCTACAGCTGCTTTATTTTGACCATGGAAGTGATTATTCCGTAACCTTGACCAAGTATGGGAGAACGCGTAAACGGCACCCCTGGCTGATTGAAAATAAAAAGATTTAAAGTGATAACTGCTTAATTAGGTTTAACATGGTGCTGACATGTAGGTGTGGCTGCTGAATAAAACATGACAGAGAAAGACTGAGACTAATAAAAAGACATTTGTTGCAGCGAAGTGAAATAACACTTGTCATCATTATCATAGTGATAACCTTCGGGAAGAGAAAGAAATTCTCACGATAATAACATTTCAAGCTTTACATTCTATTGAAAAAAACACAACAAATATGATCTCAACCATATAATACAGTGTAACGACGCCTGTGATGATCCCTGTGCTCTGTGAAACGGCACCTTGGCCACCTCTATTCAACTCTGCAGTGAAACACAGGCATTCAGTCTAAAGCTCCGAGCTAATGCATTCTTACAAACCCAGCAAGGGATGACAAACGAGCTGGGATGGATGCAGATGACATGATGACTCATGGGCCTCTTTTGGGGCATGCAGGGAAGACATAACAGGAGGAAATAAACATTATACTTGCTTTTATTTTAATCTTTCATCATCTGAGCTTAAAAAAAGTTTATTCATTCTAGTACGGTACTTTTGTAAATTTTGTGGAACTTGTATTTTACATATTTGCTACTTTCTTCTCCACTAAGAGATTCATGTGATCATTTTTACTCACATTTATTTGAAGGCTTTAGTTACTAGATAATTTGAAGATTCAGATTTTGCTTACAAAAATTATGATCAGGTAATAAAAAATGTAATGTTTTTAGATGTACCAACTGTATATGAAATTGTTCAACTTATCTCAAAATCAACCAGCTACATGAAGATGGTGCTTACAAATGATTAAATCCACAGCGTAATGCTCATAACCCCAATATATAGTATGCAGTGTATAACGATAACGGGCAATACTTCAAATATTTTTACTTTTTATACATTTTGATGATACTTTTTTTGTACTTCTTAGTTAACTGAGTACTTCTAATTTGTTGTATTCTACCTTTTGTTGAAGTAAAAGGATCTGCTGGTCCGAATAATGGATTTTTCTTTTAAACCTCTGTTCTTAAAGGGATCAATACAATTCAGTAAAATACACATAATTTAGCATGTGTACAACTTAAATATATTTATGCATTCATTTAACTATATATACATACAACATGATAATTAGTGCGACAGTGAGACTAACACTTCTTTATCTCTCTGTGTCCCTTGCTATATAACATGTTGACTGCATCATCAGTGCCTCTATATTTATTTTTCAAGCAACATCAAGATATATAATGAAAAGAAACTAAGAGATGCCAATTCACCCTGTTACAGTACATTATGTCGATAATGGCTGCCTTTCCCTCTATCCACACAAAGACGTGTCAGGTTTGCTTTTATGTAACGGCTGCTTTACTTGCCGGTGGAGAATATTGTGTTGTTTAGACACTTTGATGAAAGCCATTATTACTTCATCATTCAAACTGGTTCTGATGAATAGATTACATTTTTTTTCTCCACACTTAGAAAATGTATTGTATTATCATTTGATGTACTATATTAAATATGTATTGATATTAGCAGACAGATGCTGTCACATTTCTTTTCATTTTTTTTCCCCTCCCTTTGGTTCTTTTTGATTTAGGAACTTCTGAAGTGGTTTGAAGTGGATTGTGGATTTTTGTAATTCTGCCCAATTTCAGTATCCATAATCATCACACACTCTAGATTTCATCACCTCGAATCCTCTACCGTGTTTCGAAGGAGTTATGTAGTATTGATGTGAAATACTAGAATCCCTGTGTATAGATCTGAAAGGTAACTTAAACATTTATTTAGATTTGTCCGGTACTCCGGGGATGAGCTAGTCTAGGGGTGAGAGTGCTGCATCTTAATACTGTGCAGATGTAAAAACTATTTGACCTTCATAGTCAAAGATGGACACCACCGACAAGATTCAAGATTTGTGCATTAAGATCCTTGTTGCCTCGGTCTGTGTTCACTATAACAAAATCCAACCACACAGTTCTCCTAATCCAGTGCACCAAATGGGGAATATCTTGGAGGGAGGCTACTGCAGCCGAGCATATTCATTTATTTAATCTCTCTTGTAGTTTGAGGCATCTTTTGTTTTTCCTTGTACATGTTGGTAATCGTCTTTTGTCTAATATCACGATTTAGGTGTTTTGATGTTTTGTTCATCACCTCACCTTATTCTCAGTTCAACACTTCTTATTATCTTTGTCTACCATAAATAGGCTCTTGGGCATCATCACATTTCTGACACCTTTGTAACACTTGAGACTCCTCCAGTGGCAATCCTAGCTTCCACCTATTCAATGAAAAGGAAGTTCACCACCTGTGCCAGGAGAGATAAACGCTTTCCTGTGTCACTGGCAGCACTGTCATTAGCTTTTTCCACATACCTTGAGTGTTTTAAATCTCTTTAAATCTGTTTTTTTCCCAGAGGAAGGCTGATACACAAGTTCAAAATGAAAGGTGAAACATTTCTTGGCAAAATATTTGTCTATAAATCATGTTTAATCAGAAATGAGTTTAATGAGTATGTTGTTTTTGCATTTAACTTGGGATATTCGAAAAAATAGTGAATTGCTCTTTTACTTGAGACTTTACTGAAAACTGGTGCAGAAAACACCGGCAGACAATGGCACAAGTTCAACTCTAATGACTTTGCCAAAAGCACCTACATCGCTGAAATAGAAACTCAGCAAGAGAAAATGAGGAAACTCATTACCCATGTCAGTTTTATTCACTGATGAGAAGCGTACTATTCTAACTCAACAACTGCCAGAGGGGAAGAGGGAATAGAAGAAAGAATATAGTAACACAGAAATTGCCCACTGCAGTCAGGTGTAAGTGCAGACGTTTACAGTGTAATTCTGTCCTGCATGGTAAAACTCTCATTGTCACTTCAGCGAAAAGGGTAGGAACCTATTCTTGATGCCTAACTAAGATGCTAATCAAAGCCAGCAAACATTGTTTCCTCTGCAAACAACCTGACTCAAGACACTAGACTGAAAAAGCAAATGTTTATGCAGTAACTGTGGACTCATTGCAGAGCTGTTTTTAAGTCTGTCAAGTCCAGGAGTACTTCAACATCATTTCGTTTTTTGTCCGCCGCCATCTTGGTTTTTGCAACCAGAAGTGACACTAGAGGGCGGAGCCAAGTACAACCAAACATTGACAAGACATTTCTATTCCTATTTCTATGCACCAACAATGGTTACAATGAACTTTCACCAACTGAAAACACATTGTGAAAGGGTTGAAACTGTAAGAAGAAAAACACGGACAACTCCAAGCCAGACAACGCTGTGATAGGTAGCTGTCAATCAAAAGGTAGTCCCGCCCTAAAGCATACCCTGCTTTATGGTCTGTTTGACTCTAAATGGAGCATCATTTACTAAATGAACATCATGCTGTATTGAAGAAGACTTGAAACTAGAGATTGAGACCATAAACTCATGTTTACAATGTTTACTGAGGGAATAAATCAAGAGAGAAGTAGAGTCATTTTCTCATAGACTTCTATACAACCAGAGGAGTCGCCCCCTGCTGGTCATTAGAATAAACGCAAGTGTAAGGCACTTCAGCATTTGCTTTGCTTTTCAGACTCTGTGAACCTTTTGATAATGCATTTATTGGTTTAAATCCAAAATGGCAGAAATGAAAAAAATACCCAATTTAAGAGTGAAGACTGCTCATTGTCTGTTCTCACAGTGCTCATTTATTTGGCAGTTTAAGATGAATTCTTCAGTTTTCCATTATGCAGGTGACATACTCAGCACAGTTGTTATTACTTTGCATGCTTCCCTGAAAGAAATTATGAAAACAATTTTGTTCTTAATTTTGTTCCCAGCTCATTCAAATGATCACAGTATCTGGCTTTACAGTCCTTCTCAAGGGACTTCAGTGTATGAGCTCGTTATAAGCCACTGTGTGTTTGTTTTGAGTCACCTGATGATAAGGTAACAGTTTGGTTGTAGGTTGGGCTCGTCACTTAACGCTCCTTGCTTTCTCAAGGTCTGTTTGTGTCCATGTCACATTCTGTTCTTTTATACATATAGCATATTTATTCTTTCAAGTAAAATCTTTTTTTTGATCTTGGTTAAATTAACATTTTTAAACATGGAATGCAATATAGGTTTTACATTCATGTGTGAAATCTAGATCATGCCGATATTTATGTATGTTTAACTTAATGTTTTCATGTATGGAGTATTGTTACCTTCATATTTGAGCTTCCTTTATGGATCTTGCCGTAGAAAAGAACAATTTACATTTAAATAGTGGTAACACACTCACATGTTTGCAGTGTGAACATCAAAACAAATTTCTCGCAAACATTTATATCCCAAAAGAACAAAACTAAACGTCTAAACGCAGGCAGAAGCTGTTTCTCAGTAGTCATTATTCTGACATGATTCTGTTGAGAACAATCATGCAAATGAGCGCAGGAGTTTTATTGAAGTTTGATTGTGAAGATGGGAGCGCAATCCAGTCTGTAATGAGCACAAGAGTTTTTAAATTTAAAGAGTACTGTTTCTACAGCATAATATCAGTAAACAAGTGGAACCGATCTACTCAACCTTTCCAGATAATGAAGGGACTCGGGCAACTCTGACTGGAGGCAACAAGCACTGAATACCTGTCTAATGAGGAGATGAACTACAGGGAGCCTCAAAAGCTAAAATGGGTTTGAACTATGCATAAATTGTTGCGGGCAGTGGTTCGTACCTTCAACTTAAAACTAAAATTGTCCTTTTTATGTTTGGGGAGACACGGGTGAGTTTAGTTTGTGGGTTGGATCAGCCGATCCCTGTTTCTAAGCAACATAAATAAAGTCATTCCCTGAATCGCTGATGCATAATCTGTGGCTAACGGTGGTAACAAGCAAGGTCAAAACTTCTGAACCTGTGATAAATCAATCAGCTGTACTGAGATGAAGATCCTTGTGTTAAAAGCTTTAAAGCTTTATTGAACACTGTATTATGATAGTCATTAGTGCAAGTATAAATGTATGACGCAGGAGCTGCGAGCTGAGATGAGCGATGCGTGCCTCGAACCAATTAAACTCTGAAGTTTACTCTACTTAAACACATATATATACGCAAGAGTGATATTTTCTGAGCATCATTATGCCATGAAAGAACAAATGCAAAACAGGAAGTGCTTTACCCCCTGGAGGAACTACACAAAGCAGCTATGAAAAAGGGCTGAACGAAAGTTGATTTTATCAGTGCAGGGGGGGAAAAAAAGATTGACAGAATGTCATCGGAGTGACATGCTCAGTAAAAAACAATAAAAAAAAAAACAATGCCAAAAAAAAAGACACACATATCTCAGAAAATACAGCATATACACACAGATGATTCTCTGTCCTTGGATGCTGGGCAAGCTCTAGTGAAAGAACTGAAAAAGACAGAAATAAAAGGTATAAGTTTTGAATCTTCCTCTAACTTGATATTTGACATGGTTTTTGATATTGAGGCCAACAAAAGTGATTGTACAGAGTTTGAAAAGAGACAGGTTGCATTGTCTCCTTCCTGAGGGCCCCAAGGCTCTATTCCCAAAGGCATTGCAACGTCTGTGGGAAATGTGTCTTAAAAAGTCCCTTTTTTTCATTCATAACTAAAAGACAAAATAGGTTACGACTGTTCCAGAAACAACTCATTGTGAGCATTTCATCCCACTCCTTTGCTCAAGATGTTTAAGCAGCTGTGCATACTTTTATTAAAGGAGAACTCCACAGATCATATTCATCAAAGTTTGTTTACTTGGGGAGAACATCTGCATCCTAGTTGTATAAAGCGTTGTGTGTCTTATAAATGTCCTCAAGTGATGTCAGTTGAGTCAATCTCAGATTTGCCTGGGGATTACATCTTTAAAATGAAAACAAAGGGTGCAGAGATAGAAAGAATGGAGCCTTCCAGACCTACACGTCTCTGCTTGATGCTATAGCAGCTTGAGGTAACATTAGCCACTAGTAGCATAACACAAATATCTCACTGAATTGTTGGCAGTCACGTTGCATCGTGGGTAAGGCTTTGACAGAAGAAGGATGTGTGGAATCAAAAATATGATAGCTCTGGTTCTGCTGCATTGACTTTAATCCTGTGTTTTTTGTTTGTTTAGTTTTTTAAAGGATTGTCGTCCTGGTTGTGAAAGATTGCTCTCATGGTTGGAAAAAAAACCTAATGTTGACTGTTAGTATAAGACGGGACATGAACAGAAATAGCTGAATGTCAGAAGTGAAAAATGAATCTTTAATTAATTAAAACCACGAGAATTTTATATAATAGTTGGAAAATAGGAATAGATTGATACCACACTGAGGACACTGTGTGATATCATTGGAGTTTTTCTTGGCCAATGTTGAGTCTTCCAACACTGACAGAGGATAAGAATGTCTGCTGTGATTTGATTGTGCAAGAGACCATACAGTGTGTATTGTGTGTGAGAGCTATTCATTCTTTATCTCATGAGTTCACCATTGTTTCTTCTGCCAGGTTTACTTTAAATTCTACCTTTCATAAACCAAGCCTGCCTGAGGCCGTGGTCATTTCACATATTTACTTTGAGATCACTTTGACCAAACAAACAGTGGCAGACGGATGACTATTCTCAAGTCTAGCACACAGGTATGTGGACAGCCTAAATTGTCTTGATCAACAATTTTCCACCGTGTTTGATGGGATTTCACACATTTTATTTAATGCTCTGCCCTGCCACCAGGAGCTAAAACATATTGAACACCCATTAAGATGATACGGTAAAATAGGCAACAAACACAAGACATGCTTTTCAGCGATAATAACAATGGATGGACAATCAGTAACAAGGGATAAATCAAAACTTGATTACTAACAATAGTGTTTGAACTTACAGCTGTAATTGTTTTAGAGAACCTTGAGAGAATCCTTGTGTTTGTTTCTGTTGTTCCTAAGAGAATAATTACTAATCGTCAGAACCTCCCTTGGCAATCCTAATGCCCTCTCTATAAATAGTAAAAAAATATTGTGTTTTAATCATAGATTTCAATGTTTTTGACTCTTTGTTCAACATAAACAGAGCTACAACAAAGCAAATTGCTATATGCTTTGTGCAGATGGTTAAGAAAAGCCCTTCCCATCTGTAATTGTAAGTTTCTTCCCAATATGTAATATGTTATCTGCTTTATTTCAGTTATTTATTCATTTTGTTTTTCTTTCTGTCTTTGTCAAGGATAAATGTTTTTATGCTGGATCAACATTCCTAAAAAAAATCTTTGTTGTTTAATTTGACCAAATATGTATGATGATTAACTTATTTGTTATCTTTTTTTGTTAAAAAAAAAAAAAAGAAAAAAGAAAGCCCTTCATACTCATAAATAATTCTCATTTAAAATTGTTTTGATTGAAATGAAATTGCTTGTGTGCCGGAGTTAGAATTTGTAATTTCCGACCTAATCTTTTCCTGAGTACTGCTAGTCATGCTCAAACATACTAACTAGCGTTTTAAGCTTCTGTTACATGTTTACCTGTAAAGAAGTAGCATCAGCAAAGCTCATACCCACAGGATTTGTGTTAGTTCCTGCTAAACCCCATTGTAAACCAATAAATAAAAACATAACACAATTATAATCCATATTGTTAGTTTCTCTATTCTCAAATGCTTCATGCAAATCATTTCAAGCAATTCCAGCTTTATCTGTGTCCCCCCCACACACACACTTGTTCAGCTTGCCACCCGGGTGTTTTAGGTGTTGATCAGCACAGGAAAACAACACTTGCTGGCGTTACTCGAGCTTTGTGTGCCTGTAAGCCAGTGCTTTTCGAGCATGGAAGTAAATGGTGGATTATGCATGAAGTCCCTTGCAGCAAAGCAGTCAGACAAGGTGACCCCAGAGAACAAGGCTGTGTTAGGAAGATATGGAGATCAGCGTGGTCATCCATGACTGCAAGTCTCTTACTATACACACCACCTTACCTTTTCTCGATTCCGGTTGAACTGCTTAATTCAAGATATGGCTTCACAGCATCCCACACTAAGCATTCACACATTCACAAACTTTATCTCCAACATTACTGACCGTAATTTTATTCATACACACATGGTTATTTGCCTAATAAAGGGAAAGATTAAATATGGATTATAACCATGGTTTGAATCCCAATGAGAATGTAGCTCTTCACCAATAAGCACCTGTCTGCAACAGAATTATTAAGTCATGTTTGAGTTTTGTGAATCAGAAATGTCTGGAAAATCATTAATGGCCAACGCTCCAAGTCCCTGCAGCCAATATATTTCTTACATAGATATAGATCAAGCTATTGTATCCGGCACATCGAAACATGCATAAATCAATATTGCCATTCTAGTACAACACTGACAACTGACTTGTACATTTCAAACGGAACAGATATATATTTCCATGCATTCTCTGGCTAATAGATTATGTCAAGTGCAGGTCTCATAGGTGCACAAGAGATACTCCGAAGTTTGTATGCATGCATCTTTTTCATAAATAGTAAGGATGAAAAACATACTGTATAATAATTACTTAAAGAACTGTACAATGTAAAACGAATGTATTGATGAGAATAGAGTGGAAAAAAACCGTTAAGATTTTATAACAAATATACATATCTTCCAGATTCCAGGGATGACACAGCAACATAAATGTGACCTTTATGGAACAGGTAAAAAAAAAAAAGGAACAATGAATACATGGTGCATTTTGCTTCCCTGGTTTTATTATCAAACAACTGACAAAATAATTCTGTTCAACACATTTTTAACACGTTCTCATTCCCAATTTATTGGATATGCAGCTTGGTCAGCAGCCCGACGCTTCAAACTCTGATGTTTTAGATTTACTTACGCAACAAAACCACATGGATAGCAGTCGGGAAAACTAGTGGTTTGTATTAAAATAAATCACAGTGACTTTCAGTAGGTGTGCCACACATACGGCATTAAGAACATCAATGTTTCACACTCTAGTTTTGTTAACCCCAAAGTCCACACCAACCCTTCTGAACATAGAATCACAAGAACCAAAGGAAAATTCCCCGATGCTGCAAACATCCGTCACGTCATGTTTGTGCTTGTGGGCAGGTCTGTGTATCTCAGTTAACTATTGACAACAGTCAACTGCTGTTCAGCTGAAAATAGTTATGCTTTGGCTCCGGAGCAATAAACTTTCAGCAGTCCTCCACTTTTTATTTTGCTTTTGTTCCGACACCTTTGAGAGATCATTTCTTTTATTTCTGTTCCCTTAAGATGCCTCCTGAAATCATGTCAGAGTGTTCAAGGCAACTCAGACTGACTCTGCCCTATTTCAGTGACAAGACAGCCATGGGAGCTACTCAAAAACAAGGATCCGCTGTGGAGACACTCTCAATACTCTCAATACTCTTTTTTGTGGGGTGTGAGTGTGAGGGAGTGGATTCGCTCACAGTGCTACAAAGCCGAGCTTCAATAAAGTTTCGACGTAGGAATCCCCTCACTCAAAAGAGAATCTTTGAAAGTGAGGTTCTTATCCCTCTCCATTGGTGGCTGCTTAAACTGCGATATCATTCAGTCCGACTGCCAAACAGCCCCACATGGTGAGGGATACACAGAGAAAGAAACTTTGGAAGCTATTTGAAAGCAAACAAAGCAGACTTAGCCTACTGCAAAGCCATTTTTTGATGTGCCATCACTGTCCTCTCCTAAACCTTCACCCTGCTCAACCCCATATTAGTCTTGTCTGAAAATCACCTTATTACAGTGAAACTCACCACAGGCCACCCGCTGACAATATCCCCATGCAGGATAAAATTAACAACAGTCCAGTCACTTCGTGTTCCAAATAAAGGAAGTTTTAGAGCCAAGTAATTATCGACGGAGGTGTGAGCCAAGGGCAGCAGGCTGTCTCTGTGAAGTCTGCTCGGGCAATACAGCATTGTGACCTCACTTTCTCTCTCTTATGCAACACATGCATTGTATAAAAAATGGAGGCAATGTGCTCGAGTGGTTTCATAATTAAGCGAAAGAGCCAGAACCCCTTTAGACAGCATTTTCTTTTATTTTGAAGAGGCTAAGCTTTTCAATGTCTTTCAAGTGAAGTACAGTAATTAAACCCCGAACTGTGAACTCAAACTAATATATCTTTGCTTGAAATCAAATGTTCATATATGTATTAGTTACACTTGCTATGTGTTTCTTTTTTAAAGAACACTGACATATCACCCTATACTGTAAAGTTTATTTTGGGAATGTATTAGCAAAGAATTGACTTATTACAAAGCTATCAGACATGAGGGCAACATTAGTAATCCCTTTGAGTAATATTCATTTCCACACAAGCGGAAACCTCTCGGTCTGAAAAGCGAAGCCAATGTGGAAGGGCCTTAAACTTGCATTATTTCTAATGGCCAGCAGGTGGCGACTCCTCTGGTTTCAAAAATAAGTCCAATTGTATAGAAGTCTATGAGAAAATGACCCTACTTCACAATTGATTTATTACCTCGGTAAACATTGGACACGTGTGTATGGTCTCAACCGCTAATTTAAAGTCTTCTTCAATACAGCATGGTGTTCATCATTGTTTCACTGTAATTTTAGTTTTAGCTGTCTGTGACTGTAATTCCAATGTAATCCATGTCCTTTCAGGTCACAAACTAAAAGCAGTTATGTGGTATATTGGGACACAATCAATACAGTAGGAAAGTCTGAAATAAAGGATTCTGCTACTTATTTTAGTTTCTTTATGAGGGATAAATCTTTCATAAATCTTGGTTAATAGTTATCCAGCAAATTGTTGGCAGTCTGAACAAAAGTGTTTCTGCGATTTGAAATGTTCCACAGGAGCTGGTCATTGTAACATTGTTAAATCGTTTATGGTGCCAGAAATATGTCATATGTTCACTTTTCTATTTCTATCATTAAAGTCAAAATAATCACACTGGTGTTTTTAAGGAATAGTTTGACATTTTTGGATATATACTTATTTTCTCTCTTGCTGACGGTTGGGGAAGATTGATACAATCCAAGCCATTATGAATATCGAAATATTCTTTATTTTAGAAAGATGACAAATGTAGTCAATATCGAGGGATAACTAGTTTTCTGTTCACAAAAAATCAATAATTTAAACTTTAATATGAGGCACATGATTTCATTTTGTTTAAATAGTTATTTAACCCATGAAATTCTCGGATTCAAGTGATATCATACCTCAAGGTATAGCTCGAGGTAGCTTGCGGCCAAAATGAAGGAACATCTTATCAATGTGGTTTCTCAACACTCAGTATTACATTACATTACATTACAGTCATTTAGCAGACGCTACTATCCAAAGCGACTTACAATAAGTGTATTCAACATAGGTATTCAAGAGAACTACTAGTCACCAGAAGTCATAAGTGCATCTCCTTTCTTAAACAAGCATCTAAGAGCATAAACCAGAGCAAAAGTACAGAAACAAACTAATACGAATACAATAAGTGCAACAAACTAATACGAATACAATAAGTGCTGAGTGGAAGGCTCAGGGTAGTACTTCTTGAATACAATATTGTACAACAAACACTGTGAAGACTACCCTAACGACCAAATAAAGGACATTGAATGGCTTGAGATGACCCAGCAGCTGTGACACGATGGAGATGTTAATGCAGCTGTTATATTAGATATTCATTTGTTTTTCTGATGGAAATGGAACATGTCAACGCATGCAGTTTTTCCATACTCCTTCACTGCATGTCTGAATCTCACCGATGAGAAACACCTTTTAGAGGCTCTCCTCATGAACTGCTTCATGTGTGTGATTAAATGTCAGCCTGTTAAATTTAAAGTTCAACATTTGCTGTCTCGTCGGAGGAAATAATCATGTTACAGTGTACAATATTTGTTGTAAGTGTGTTGATAAGTCTGTTGACTCGGTTAATCAACAGTTTTCTATAGCTGCTGAGACTTCACACTTTTAATATGCCAATGAGATGCTCATCAAACTAACACCAGTGTTTTTTCACTGTTTTATTAAATACAAACATTACAATTATAGATAGAAAAATCCTTAGAGTTTTTCTTTAGTTTATTTTTTTTAGAATATCACAAGGCATCACAGGTTATTTACCTTCAGATACTTTGAAATACAGCCAACATTGCCCATGTTGCTCTTTGTGTTATTTCCTTTAAAATGCAAGGCCTTAAAGAGATGCAAGAGAGAGCATGCAGGTACGTGAACGATATGTAAAAGGGAGATGATTCACCGGCTATCACTGGCAGAGGGATTTAATTATCAAAAGTATAAGCGTGCACAGTATGTCAGTCAAGGCTACATTTGCATTCCAGCATCACATCTTTTCATTTCAAATGTAATAAAGAAAGGGATCTATGTGTGTAAAAAAAGCATTAATTTCAGTTAAATGTGTATTAAACAGACACTTTTGTTTAAGGAGACCTCTTGTGTTTAAATGGAAATTGATTGAATGAGGGTGAGGTTTCATATGGATATGAATTAGCATTACACTTTATAAAGACAAGATGATGGCAGCTGGAGATCTGTGTTGCATGTCACAGGACAAAATAAATTTTTTTACCTGATTATAGGACTGGATGAAATGTCATGGCAATCTATTCAATTGTTGCTCAGATATGTCACTCTAAACCTCAAATTTCAACCTCATTGTGGCACTAAAGGAAGCGTCATGGGGAGACAATGGGGACCATAAATATCTGTACTTAAAATTTCATGAAAGTCCTGTGGGAAACCATCTATTATATCAGCATGCAACCTCACTGCACCCAGATCTTTTCTTTAAAGGAAATGGCAATAGCAACCACTTAAGCTCTATAAAGTTCTTTCCCTTCAATCCCCATTCTGGCAAGACGCGAGAAAAGAAAAGCTCATTTAAGCTCTATCGTCTACCTCACTGGACTTACTAGAGAACTTTATTGCAAACAATAAAAGATTAAAATTATGCATCATTTCATCGCGTTGCCAACGTGCAATGGTGTAGCTAATGAGATTTTGGTAGAGGGCCAAAATTCTCCCGGAGGTGCTGTAATAGCTGGGTCTTCAACAGTTTCGGTGTAGCCAGGATATTGGTTCGCCGTGAGCATTATAGCCTGATGAGCTATGGTTTCTTCAAAGGAAATGCAGCACCTTCATGATTTCTGCTCCTCTGTTTTGCAGGGTGCTAAGGTACAGTATACTTGTCAGCCGTTTTGTGTCCTGCACAGACAGATATTGCTATTTTTGTGTCTGACTGTCAATAAAACAGGAGCGTTATTGGATTTATATAAGCACAAAGTGGTGTCTCAACTCTTCTAATAATTGAGAGTATGTCAGATATAACTCTCACATTGTGCAGATGCCACACAGGAATATATGCGTCTGTAGATTGCATCCGTCGTTGTTTATTTGTTAAATCTTCTTTGGCATACTTTTAGAATATATTCAAAATGAAAACGGATACTCTTCACACTCCATGGGATATTCATTTATAGATGCTTATTAAAAGTTAATTTGTTTCATTTAAATCATTTTCCTTTTCCTGTATTCAATGTCTAATAAGTCATAATAACAGTTTACATACATTTTCATAATAGCAGTTTTTACTTGGCTGTTTCGGAGCATAACATAGAAGTGCATCACATGACTGGATAAAAACACATTGAATACCTGACAGATGCTAGCTGTCAAATCCATCATGACTATGCAGTAATACAACAATTGATGTAGAATTAGGTCAGAAAAAAGGATGAGGTGCTTATCACTGTGTTCAAAAACCTCACGTTCTATAAAGTCGGTCTCTTCTTCTGCTTCTGGCAAGGAAACGTCCTACTATATCTTCTACAGCTCAGAAATTACACCATAATTCTTGAATGTTTCTTTTACAATTTAGGTCTCTCGTTTCCTGAACCCTCGGATGTGTGAAATGTCTAATTGAACAGTGAAACTCCCTATAGGGCTGTTCTGCGAAAGGAACAAAATTAAAATTCTCCTCACTGAGGACAATAATTATTCACTGAGCGGTTTTCTCCGAATGCCAGCCCCTGCACATTCGCTGTGAATTCAAGTCGATTCACATGAAACATCCGTTCCCGAGAACATTTGTGAGTTATATGCAAAAGGGAATCTTACTGTAAGCAAGAAAACAGACTTTACATTCAGTGCTCTCAATCTGAAAGCCTTGTTTCAATACATTTAAGCACATTAAACCAACGTGCAGGGGGGTGGACATGATAGCATGTACATGTGGCTCTACTTGATTGCATTATGTTCTTGTTTTTGTCTATGCTCTGTAGGTGGACATGGCTGCTGATCCTGAGTCCTGCATACCTCCCACTGAACTCCTCAGGGAGAACGGTTGAGATCCATAATACATATCGGGACTTGGTTAGTTAATTCCTGTGACTTGAGCATTGGAGCCTGGTCCAAGACTAAAACAATACACATACAGCTGCTTGAGTCACAGCAGAGAGTGAGTTCCAAAGACCTCTTCATCTACATGTCACCAGGCTTAATTGTCATTCACACATAATAGCTTGTACTAGAGCATATGGATCCAGAAGGAAGGTGTGCAGAAGGTGCCAACACATGGCCACTTCATGAGCCTAGCAAACAGTAAATCTCAGAGGAACTTGTGAAATGTGAGCAAAACTAAAACTGACAGCTTTTGTTTAAAGACGGTGCCTGAAGTTTGTGCATCCGCTTGACCGAACATATACACGATGTGCACTCATCTTATACATCCGGACACACAAGATAAAATGAAGTGAACATCACATATTTTTCAAACCACATTTTTAGCTCATTATCTGCTCATTTCAGTTGTTGGAGAGACTTAGCTGTAAAAAGACAGTCAAAGGTTCAAGGCTCAGACTCCAGGTTTCAGGCAACTGACAACATACCGTCAACATAATCCTTATAAATACGTGCTGTGAAAGTCAGAATAAAAGCATCGGTGAAATGCACATTCTATCTTGGAATGAAGGAATAAAAAAATCAAAACAAAACTTTTATTGATCTAACTGTTATGAAAGAGAACATGGTAAACTATAAAATAAAAGCTTGCATGAAATTTACATTTCTAAGCAGTAATTTAACAACATTGGTTGATGTGTTTTCAGTTGCAGTGGATATCCTCACCAAGGAATTAGTGTCTGGGGTGGTGTGCACACAACTAATGAGATCCTACCTGCATTGCCTTAGGGTCTGCAGCTCCATGAGACTCTCTGCGAGTCCCCGAATTATGCGTGTACACACATACACACTTGTACACACCACATGTGAATATGCACACTGTTGAACCCATATGTTGGTCATCATAATTACATTTTTTTAATTGGAGCTGCAGCATGTTGCAGGAAGGATCCAGGAGGTTCAGAAGCAGATTCAAATTAAGTCCATAAATCTTTTTTCTCTCAGAATTAATTTTAAAAATGCTCATTACCTAGGAAGGTCATCCCGCAAAGCAAGTGAGATTAAAACAGATCTCTGTACTGTATATATCATTTTATATACTTTGGTATATACCGTACCATATGTTTATATATCTCACCTGCATAGGTGATTCATTAAATTCAACTATTTAACATCATGGAATGTATTTTTTTCCCACCAGATTTATTTAATAAATCTTTAAAGCATAAGCTCATAACACACAACCCCAACAGATCATTTTTCATTCCCCAATTTAACAGCCCTCATGCCTGCGGGCAGTTAGTTTAAAGTTAAGTCAGAGTTTTGTTAAACTGATGTGGGTCATAATATGAGTATTTGTGATTACTGGAAAACTCAAATAGATCAATATATTTAATTAGCCACACCATTGTATTTACAGCCATACAATATGGCAGTGAGCGCCCATCACATCGCTTAATAAACTGAAGTCTGACCCATGGTATGAATACAGATGTCTCTTGAGTGAAATTCCTGATTGAAACATTACCAAGTTGAGCAGTCCTTGACTGAGGCTCCAGCCTTCAGTGCCCTAAAAATGAACCCTCTTTCAAAGTACCTTTGATTACGGATGAAGATGGTCTACTCAGCATTTTTATTCATGCAATAGAGCATGATACAGTAGTTAATGCCTAATGGTATCATGGAAAACAGCTGTAAGGAAGCATGTGAGTTTCTCCTTCCTTTATTTGATAAATTCTTTAATAAAAAATTACTATAAGGAGTTTTTAACCGGTAATACCCCTTACTGCCTGAATTTATTTATTTTTGTTTTTTTCTGTCATGCAGATGCTAAATTAAGTGGAGATTGTTAATTTCAATATAGCACATGCAATATATATACATTTTGGTATGACATTAGGCATAATTGGGTATAATAGTAATTAAACAAATTCGGAAGCGGTTTGAAGTGAATTCGCGACAATAGTCTACAAGGGGTTAATGTAATATCTGTGCCTCTACCTACGAAACAAGACCATCAGCGAGGAGATTGGCTGTTTCTCTAGTTACCCTCAGTGCTTGTCATCAGTGCCACAGAGCCTGATTTCGACAAAATCAAGCTGGGTCATCAGAAACCCCTTTACCTCAGACTCCAATGGGGCCTCTAGCAGTGACCAATCTGCCGCAAAACACCCAGATCCGGCTTTGCTGCCGCCTTCCACCTGAAGTTGGCGCTACCGCTGGAGGTGGAGAGCTTATCACCATGGCAGCAGCGGCACCAGCAGACCTCCGCTTACTGCTCCGCTGGTCACCACGCTGCTGGGACCCAGGCTGTAATGCTGGGCCCTCTAGAGGAAAAGGAGGCACTAGAGAACCAGAACCCGGACAGCACGGAGCGGACTGTCAGGACCCGCTGTAGTAAAATGAGAGGTTTTCTGAAGGGAATCTTGTGCTTGGAAACAATACCACATGACTGTCAAAATAAACCCAAAAGTAAGTTTAAACATTTGGTCAAATTAAGATTTTGTCAAATAACTATTAATAAGGACAAGGTATTTGGGAAACTAAGGCTGAGAATGTCAACAATGGCATCCTTGTGCTTAGGATTAACTGTAATCAATGTTTCTTAAAAATAAATCTAGCTTGGCCATTAAATGTTAGAAAACATATTCAAAAAAGTCAGAAAAAAATCCTCATTTGTCTGTTAAGTGTCTTCGCACACATTATCATTCTGTCGACTACTTTGATCTGACACGAGGGCTAATGGCATCACATAAGCAGTCGTATCTCGGTAAAGGCATTTTGCTCAATCACTTGAATGATTAAAGGTTTCGGGGGTGAAAGGGAAGAAAAAGATTTGTCAGAAGCGTTGACAGCCTGAGCATCTTACAGGAAAAAACGGATTGGAGGGGTAAGAATAAGTTTTTGATTTGGATGCTCCAAACTCGCATAGAACTTACTTTGTAATAAAAAAAGATTATTTGAGGACAAGTTTGAATGATACTTCAAACGCATCATGTAGACAGAAATGTGTTGCGGCATTTCTCAAGTTTCTTGGTGAAGCTTGTTTTCAAATATCACAATAAACTATCCTACGACAAATTAGATTTTTGTTGGACCAGTCCAGAACATGACTTCATGAGTCCCCCCACTTAGACTTGGTAATTCTTCATTTCAAAGACACAGCCTAGAGATCTTTAATTATGAAGGACCTCTCACTATTTCAAAGAAGCACGTCACGGTTAATTTCTCTGAGATACGTCTGTCAGTAAGGCGGCACTGTGTCAAAGACCTACATTTTTTATGAACTTTCATTAATTTGATTGAATAATTCAGCGACCGCTTTGATGAAAGCGACATCATTCTTGTTGCTCTCGTCGCGTCAGTTCTCACACTTTGTCTAAACAAGATTACCCAAGTGCATTATGCAACCCGTGTGTGCTGCACGTGACTCCTCAGCTCCTTCATCAAGTCTCCTTTGTCCTATTTCTGTTCTTATATTATAATTGTACAGAGGCTAATATCTGATACGTCCATGACATGCAGACGTATCTTCAGATGATTATGAAGAGGATTGCACTAAAGAGTGTATACATTTTTTTCTATATGATACCTATGAATGCAGCAAGTTTCTCAGAATAGCCGAGTGTGAAATGAACTCCTCTTTGGAAAGCTCATGTACTATATAACTTGTATTTTTACGCTTTCACACTCCCACGGGGCCTGCTAATTGGCTCATAAAGACTTATTTTGCATGATTCTATGCAATGAATTTATTGTTATTCATTCCTCTCTACCATATAATGTAAAACACTGAAGACTGTCAGCTTGTTACGCCAGACTTTTGCCCTCCTGTTTCAGTGTGAGGGTGATATGTAGTGCTCTGCCATAACAAGCACACGGGCAATACAGAACTTGATGAAAATGTTCACCTTTTCAGTCACATTGGCAGACTGTCTGCATTGCTCTAGATTGCATTGTAATAATTGAGAACTTACCCCGTCCAGTCCAATAAACAAACCAATGGAGCCTCTTCCGTGGGTGTGTGTGAAAAAAATAAACTTTTCCTCAAACTCTCAGCCAATCCAATTGCTAACCTTGTGCTCCACACAGCCCACCTATTCAGCGGCCTCTAACTGGATTTTCTCCAGACCTCTTGGAATGAGCCGGTGTTGTGGCGATGTCAGTTTACTGCCGGTGTGATAGATGGCTGAGCTTCTGATTGAACTGATTCAAAAAGTGCACTTTTTGAAGGGGACAAATGCTTGTGCTTCCCCCAAGAGAGTAAGTTAAACTGCTTTTCAAACTGTTTTCTTTTTACAAAGTTCAATGGAATAAATGCAAAATACACTTTGGTATATTCATTGCTTTTTTTTTTTTTTTTATCCACAATTTTACTCAAATCCCTTTCAACAGCTACACAATCACGTCTTCTTAAACTGCATAGGCTAATCAAGAATCCCTAAGTGCTTAATGAAATAGAAATGGTAGGCTGAGAAATGAAATGCACTTTTAATTATTTAGCAAACTGCTCAATGGAGCTAAAGCACTGTTCTGATCACCAAGCAGGGTAATGCACAGCACACGTACCGCAGTCAGTCATGAGCCGACCCGCTCCAAGCTGTCTGCCTAACGAACTGCGCCGTCCCTGGAAAGTAGCAAGGGAAATGCTTCAGTTTTAATGGATCTTTAACTCATAGCCACGGCCTCTCTCATAACCTCCCATCCCTCAATGCTTTCAACATTACACCTTGGCAGAGAATCAGCTTGTTTTGGATGGCAATGTCAGATGTGATGTAGAAGAAGCATAGTTAGGAGTTAGTTAAGGAACATCAAAAGAGAGTAAAAAAGAGGATATATATACATTTTTTTTTTTAAGATTGACTTGAAGCCTAAGAGATGATTACTGTGTGGAAACAAAAGATGATTAGAGATCAAGTTTTTGTTATAAATCTAGTGTGCCAGTGTTTTGTTTTTGGGCGAAACATCATCTGGTGAGGCTTTAGATTGCACAATGAATAAAATCACAATGAGTCTCTTTTTTCAGGTTAAAAACACTAAAGATTAAACACTAAAGAAACCATCCCCCTAAATGTTACACACTGTTCCTTAAAGTGAGCTTTTATTAGACATTCACCCTTCCACAGCATGCTCTCACAACTTAAGCAAAAGACTGTGAATATCCAGTCTGCCTTGATATATTCCTACAATTTCTGATGCTAAAATCCTTTTAAAACTATACGACAATAAGGTTGTTGTGTGTTGTGTTTTCTTTCTACTCGCACCCCTTTTGTCAGGTCGGGATGACATTCTTTGTCAGTGCTTTCCAAAGATCCCCTGATTGCTACAAAAATGATTCACACAACCATTGTCTGATCTGCCACTGCTATGTTTGAAGTTATCTGCAATACAAAATCTACCATGCAAAACCTCCTTGATTGAAGTTTGAAAAAGATTGTAGTCACGGTTAAAACAAACGATATGGCACATTGGTAGGAAACAAGGTGCAGATATTAATCTCCTGTGTTAAAGTCAGAGGCTTTCGAGGCCTAACCATCCGCCCCTACTGACAGATCTTACATATAACAAGCCGCTGTACTCGCACCTTTTCCTCTGGGTCACAACGCTCAGATTTCCCATGGCCACACAAATGAACTTGTTACCAGCTGCGACAGCATGTGGCAGATAATGTTTGTGTGTGTGTGTGTGTGTGTGTGTGTGTGTGTGTGTGTGTGTGTGTGTGTGTGTGTGTGTGTGTGTGTGTGTGTGTGTGTGTGTGTGTGTGTGTGTCATTATGGCAAGATGTGGTCCTGGAGAAACCTACTGTACCTGGAACTACCACAGAAGCAAGATTGAGATTAAAATGTAGGCTTGAAAACTTTCCTAGTAGAAAGATGGGAGGGGGAATTGGCCAAATATGAAATGCTGCATATTTTGATAATATGTTTTTATCTTCAAAGACAATAGCCTGAGCCTTTCATATTATCTTAACAGGTTCAATAACTGATTAGTCAATCACTCAGGTGAACCAGGTTTCTCTTTCCTGTGGACTCTAAGCCAATTTCATTTAAATATAAGGATTATGAAAATGTGTAGCCACGTCATTTGAAGCCCAGAAGGAGCATACTTCACCAGAAGCATTCATAAGACATTTAAAGTCAAGGCTCCGTCGATGCTCATTAAGATTACATCTTCAGAATGAAGAATAGAAGAGGGAAGACAGTGGCCTGAGGCTGAACTTTTACCTTGGTGTGACATCATCTGTGAGCATCCCCGTTTGCCTGGAGATGTTTATATCCCTCAGAGCTTCAAGGAAACACTGCTGATTTTTTATTTGTACATGTGGGAGTGTTTCCCCAAACACATTCTGTTCACGTTATTTCATTATTTCCCACTCTGATTCAAATCCCAGCATGACAAAACATTCTTAATCTCAAGTAGAGGCAGCACGAATTCAGATGAAGCAGAGCAGCTCTTTTGAAATAAGGTTTATCGACGATCATTCAGCAATGCATCTTTGTTATTACTTTGCAAATGTCACTTTTATGACGAGGCCCAATATATATTGTAGTTAAAAAGGTTATTTCTATCCCCTTGAGCAAATTTGTTTTGCAGAAGAATCAATTGAATTCAGTGAACAGAGGTCGCTGATGGTGTTCTTATTATTAATATGTTAGGTGTTTTATTGAATAGGGGTGACAGGGATGGCTGGTTTTTATGATTCACCAACTTGTTCTTGTTAGAAATATTGAAGTTACCAAACATTGAAAAAGGGGCCTCACATGCAGGCAGTTAATGGTGTCAATAACACCAAAAGGCTTACTGATATGTTAATTAAATGTCTTCCTCCTGGACCCCAAACTATACATATTATACATTTCTTGTTTGTGGTCTTGGGAACCTTGACCGTCTTTATCATCTTAAAAGACTGTCCAGTAATTCATAACCTTTAAACATTGCTTCAGAGACACCAGCAGTAAAACACTATACAATACTGTGAATTCTCTATCTATATGTATTATGTTAGACTGGAGTTAACTGAATTTTTTAAGCAATACAACTTTTAGGAATGCAATGCTGCATGCTGAGTCCTTAATCTATTTGGATTTATTTTTAATTACAACAGGGACAGTGTGTTGCATTTTGATGGATATTGGCAGAAATAGAATGCAATATTAATCAGTATTAATCAACTCTTGAAAATAGAAATGATTGTGTTTTCGTCTGATTAGAATGAATTTGAATTAATAGGATTATTGATGAATTATGAAATTGCTACTTCTACTACTTCTACTACTACTCTACATGCAGTTCAGTGCGATCACTGAAATCTACACCCATCGAACAGGAGGACTATATGTAGGGACGTGTTTCCTGAGTCTTCTTGATGTAGGACAGATGTTGTGTTGTGGGTACTGTATCGGCTCTGTCCTTGGACACTGAGACAAGGAGGGGGAGGTCACCTACGAGTCCCAGGTGGGACCATCAGTGGCAGGGTGCATTTGTGCAATAGTGTGGTGAAGCGCGAGGGAAGGAGAAGTCTGAAGGAAACGTGGAGGTACAAGAGAGGATGTAGGGGAGAGGGAGATAGGGAGAGAGGGAGAGAGGGCTGCTGGGGTGACCTCTCCTGTCCCTTTAAAGCTGCAGTTTACTTTTGTAATCTCCCAGAGAACAGCTAAGGGGCATATGCACACTGTGCTTCCCTTGAGAAAGTAAAGGTGACAGTGGAAATCATACATTTTGTGCTCGATGGGTCAAATGTGAGATTGCTGCTCAGATAGTCAGACTTAATTCTTGAAGCAGACTCTTAAGCTTCCTGCTAGAAATGACTGGTTGTTATTTGAAACGAGAAAATGCCACAATAAAAACAATCAAAATCCTCAACTTGAGCTGGAGGTGGCAAATAGAGAGGTACAGTGTGCTTGCTTCGCATTTATAGCGAGGCGTGCTTGGTAATTGTTTTTCGATCTGCTCTCTGTGTCTGTTATTATTCTTGTTTAGCAGCACCTTAACGCCGAGGCACAGGCTAATGAAAGTCTCCCCGAGCTTGCCCCTAGCTAAAGATGCCCGGCCAAGTCTCCCTTTAATTGGGGAGGGCCTGTATATGTATTCAGCCGCTTCATTAATGTAAGGGATTATCATTCACTTGCTTAGAAAAAGCACTGCTTTGAATTTGTGTTTCAAAATCTCCCCGTGCTTATTCCTAAATTGCAGAGTGGCTTGGACTAAATGCCCCTTTGCAATTGGAATTCACTGGAGCCCAGAACCTGCACACTCTAATCACTGTCATCCCTAAAAATGAGCCGGAACAAGGTTTTGTTCGCGCCTCGCCGTTCTTATCGACCTGCCAAAGGATGCGGCAAAAAATCTGCAGGGAAGGCGATGGAAGTTCAGCAACATCAAGGTGTTGCAATGAGATATCAAAAAAAAAAAAAAAAAAAAACATCAGCCAGGTTGACATGCCGTAGTTGAGGGAGAAATAAGATAGATCTCCGGGAGCAGATCAGATCGGTCTCAAGCTGCATCACCCCAAGAATCAGCTTGAAGAAAAAGAATGTCAGAGCAGGCAACTTCAGATCAAAGTAGAATGTCCCCCTCAGATGTTTTTCTACTTTTACCTGAAAGGCCACATGATGTTCCCCCTCCTGTTGCATAGAAAGTTGGAGAGAGCTTGCTCAACTACTGCAAAAAAAAAGAAACAGAATGCACACAGTGAAATTAAACCTGATCACTCTCCATGAGATTAGATATTGATTTGTCTTCCAAATGACTATGAAGCGATCTATCTCTGGATGATAAGGTATTTATACTTCATACAGCTATTTCCTTTTCCCCCGTGCCCACCATGAATTGAAGAATCTGAAATGATTGCAGAGCTTATGGCGTGGAAATGTGCACTAATAACGAACAATACATTTTTTTTTTAATCTTAGATTTCTTCATGCGCCATAAGCTTTTAGTGACTGTACGTGGTTTCATTTAATTTAAGTAGAAACATATTTCCTTTCCCTCCTCTTTTTCTTCCATTTTGAAAATAGTTTCCTTTTCTTTTGGTTCTGCAGTTACTTTCCCTTTGACAGTCTCTGATGGAGGAGTTTAAGCACTGCACCGTGACCCTGAAGCTCTCTGCTTTTTAAATCTCATTTTTTCTGCCTGGTAGAGAAGGGCTTGCTCTGGAGAAAAGTAGTAATAACCACAGAATATGGTGAGTCACGTGGCCTGGGAGCCTCATGGACAGTCCTTGTATGAAGTTGCATATGGGCACAGGCACTCATGCTGAAGTTCCTAAGCCCCCCAATGGGATGGCACTACAGGAGGAGCACCAGAGTGTGCGGATGAGTCACAGATGGGAGATGTTAAGGATGTTAAGGACTTCAAGAGAAAAGACCTCCCTAGAACATCACTTAGGTGATTCATTGACTGACTGATATTAACAAAACACAATATATTTGTTTGCTTGCATTATTTGAGCTACAATATGCAAAGAAGCAGCCTAATACCCTTCAGCTGTTTGCATATCATGAGTCATGAAGCATTTTGGCAGGTAATTCTAAGAGACCCAAGGTCCATACATTTTTCATATGATTCATTTTTCCTGCAGCAGCGTGGCGTCTAAACAAAACAAATTACTCTCCTTCAAAAAAGGAACTTTCTATGCACCTCAGTTTGTTAAATCAAAGCAGGCTGCGGTCTGGTTTCGTGTTCCTGCTAAACAAAAAGAGGAAAATAACAAACGCAGCTACGCTTTTGTACAGTCATGCGGGAGTTTTAATTAGCCAGCGGCATTATGGTGCAGAATAGCTTCATAGCACTGACCAGAAAAGCATATTTCTTTCCATTTAGAACGGATCCATCAGTTGTATTTCAACGTGTGAACAATTGCCCTGTTCACTTGTATTTACATGATACCATTCCAGAGGCAATGAATATCCCTCATAGTCATGTCTTCTAATTTGGACAAATATGTGCATTCATTATTGTTTTCCCAAAAGAGATAAAACATTTATACTGTCTCTGCAGTCTAATATCATTTTAATTATTTTAAGTAAGTTGTTTACAGAAAAAACGCATGACATAATTATTTGTCAACCCAAATATGTCTGTAAGTTAATGTTCACAATTGTCTCCCGTGTATGCAACATTTTTCATCTATGGATCAGGGTCGGCAACAATAGGCATGTGTGCCACCATTGTCAAGTGATACTTTACCGATAAGCGCACCAGCAATAACAGTGCAAGACAGTTTTTTAGGAAATATTGAGGTGACCACTCATCTGCATGCAAAATGTCTTATTTTACAGCCAATGGCAGATGCACGGACAGCAAAAGACCCAGCCTAATCTGCTTCTGATTGGCTACTGATTGGTTATTGATTACTGGTTTCTTCTTAAGTTTATTGCTGATGAACAAGATTGGTAGAAAGGTTGGTAGGGTTCATGATTTCAACTCAGTCTTATATACGAGTGCTCTCATATGGGATTATCATAATTATTGATATGGGATAACAATATTTAAAAAGATGGAAATTAAAAAAGGTCGCCAAACACCTGCTATTAATTTAATTGCTGTCAAATAATTAAATAGAAAATGATCAATCATAGTATAAAACAAATACAACTGAACACGTTCATTTTTACTGCTTTCTGAGATCTATGATTTTTCTGAACACAATCCATCCAGTGTGTATTCCACTACAACACAGTTGTAAAAACTATATAGTACTATATAAACATCATTTTTAGGAGTAGTGTTGATGAATGAGTGTACAGCGGGTTCATGTTCAACAGACCTGTGTCATACAACCGTCTGCTATATGAAAAGGGACTAAACCCTCCAGAGACACTGTGGTTGTGGTAACAAACTGTACTGCCAGAATATGAAGGTAACAATGAAATAAAAGAACTAGCTGTTCCATAGGGTGACTAAAGAGTGTAAAACCTCAAATCCTTGTCATGGTACATTCCATCTGTTTCACTGAAGGGAAAGTGGCAACAGAGGAATGGTCCTTCACACGAGCCTGATCTAATTTCACAGTGACTGTCAGAACGACATCGTGTGCTTGTCTCGTTGCAGATTCTAGTATTGTCAAGACAGTAAGAAGTCCATATTACTTTCTCTTCAGAAAAAAAGCAAAATATAGATATTGTGAGTGTATATCAGAATCGTGACATCTTGTCTGTTCAGTCCACACTCAGTATAGAGGGGTGAATTATAAAAAGGACTTGTTTCATTGAGGTGAGTTTAGCTGCTTAAGTGGAGAGATGCGGTTTGGACAAATAGAGCATCTTCTGAGTGACTGCCTCTCAATTAACCTGCAAAATGAACACAGGGAGCATTTTAAGATATTTAATTTATTGCAGCTGGTTAGCAAAAAAAAAAAAAAAAAAGCCTCTCAAATAAATACAAATGACACATGTCACATGTCATCTCTGGAGGCTCAGCCTTTGTTTCTCTTTGCTTTCTCCAATTAAGTCAGGGAATTCTCCCCCCTCAGTCTCTGGCACTGTTTCAGCACAACCTTGATGAATATCCTCAGGCTATTTTTTGTAATTTTCTTTGCTTATTCATTTATGCAAAAGAAGATTCATCGATACTAATGCGTGGGTTTGAATGGCAGATGATAAAGAGGAGTCTTTTCATGAAAAGATTATAAGGTTTTTTTTTTTTTTTTTTTGCATGGAAAACTTTGCATCACTTAAAAAAGATTTAAGTGATGCAGGACCAAGTGCCAAAAGAAAAAGCACATCATTCTGGATGAAAAAAAAGAAAGTGAATTTGTATGTGGCAGTATGTTTTCTGTGCAACTGTATTCGGCCTCAGAATACAAACAGAAAGATGCTCCTGTGGTTCCGTGAGGTCAGTTATTAAATGAGAGGGCAAGGTCATTGAGGGGGAACGCAAAAGGGCAGTGGGGTAGTAACACCCATGGCAAGCAGAGCCCTTACTAAGGCTGACCTTTGACCCCTCCTGGGAGAGGCTTACCGTAGAAACACAGCTCATCACAATTCCGCTGTATACCATATACCCTTATAGATACCTGGGATTTCCAGCGAGAAAGGTTTAGAATTTCTCATCAGTACCGAACAAGAAACCCTGCCTCAGGAACTCTGAACTGCGTCAGATAGCAGTGGTGAACAAATATAGACTAGGTGCTGCTTAGTAGAGGTGTATTATTCACTTTGGGGTGTTATCCTATTCCGTGGACAGCCATGGATTTGCAGTGTGATTGGGCTGCTTCAGAGGACATCCTAGTCACACAGCAATCTGAAGACGCATCCCAGGGAATGTCATCCAAGCAGAATGTGGATTTAAACCGAGGAGCCAAGAGATGCGTGTGTGACTTCCAGCTGTATCCGATAACCCTGCTGAATAAATATGGGGCCTGTTGTTGTTATGAGAAAGTGTTATGTTCACTGAGTGGGTTTTGTTATGTACAATCCATACAGGGACACCAGTTAATACAAATATAACCCTTAAGTAAGAACAAGTGTTATTTTCTCAAACATGTAGTGCCACAGCTTCCATTGAGAACTCTGGAGTCATGTCTGTGGTCTTGGTCTTTTAGCAAACCTGCTGGGGAGTTAACATCCTACAGTAAAAAAACATGTATATGGCAGTATTTTTCAGAATCAAATGTGAATTCCTATTGGCCAAATATATAATAAATAAACAAAGCCTGAGGATGTTTCCCCAAGAAACTTGAGCGTCACACAAAAAGAAAAACCCCGTACGAACAGGATCATTCTTACGTGGCATGCACGAGTGATTTAAGAGAAATGGATGCTTTCAGCATTTTCTGAGTTACAAACGTAATTTAAAAGTGGTTCAGAGCTGTCGTAGGAGTCGTGTGTTAATAGTCTGCTTTTATCCAAGCTTACATTTTTCACTAATGGATTGTATATTTTATTACTTTGAGGCAACTCTGAGGGTGAGAACCCAATATACAGTTTCGCTTCTAAATTAGATTTGCATTATCCTGCCATTGTAATTTGATTTACAGGATTATGTTACTCTAAAATTATACATATAGAACAACAATAAAACCATAACTATCAACAACATTTTTAGCAGCTTTTTGAAAACCTTATTAAAACACATAAGGCATATACATATACTTGTAGGGACTTCATTGTGTTATATTCTGAAACATTTAAATGTATCATCATACAACAGTGCGTATGATATCTTTGTTATCTGTTGTTGAGGCAACACAACTAATTGGTAACGTTTAGGGAAAGGTCTTGGTTTGGGTTACATTAGGTGCATTTCAGCTACTTGGTTAGGTTGAGGCAACAACTGATTAGGTTTAGGAAGATATTATGGTTCAGGTTAATAGGAGTATAAGTTTGTCAGTCCGACTGCATTGCAGGGCAAGCATGGTGACAAAGTCCTGTACTATTGGCAAAGAATCTTGGATACCTAGAGTCTAATTTGAGATTATGTCCTGCAGGGAGATACACATAAATCATTTCTTGACAGTACTCAGTGCAAAGACTCTGTAATGTTTCGACTGTTACGATTTACACTGTATCCCATATGGGCCTTTTATGAAATAAAAAACCCATCTATAGCTAATCCCTATCACTCTATCATATGTCATCCTGAGACTGCTGCCTGAGCACCACTGGGAGCCAAACCTCCCTCCTGGTAGAGCTGCACCTGCATCTTAACCTGTTCCTCTTCATCAATCTTGGATGACAAATGATTACAACAAAACACCACTCTGTGTGTGCCTCTGACAGTCGCTCACATACTGTATGGATGGACTTTGTACTTTTTGAACTCAGGAAAGGCAAAAGTTAAGAGCTGAATCTTAGCTCATACTTTGAATCTATATTACATTACATTACATTACAGTCATTTAGCAGACGCTTTTATCCAAAGCGACTTACAGTCAGTAGTATATTACATATCATTCACCCATTCACACACTGATGACAGGCTACCATGCAAGGTGCCACCATCAGACTCTAACTAACATTCATCATCCAGTCCACACCGATGGCAAGCCTTCAGGAGCAACTTGGGGTTAAGTGTTTTGCCCAAGGACACATCGACTGCCGAAGCCGGGTATCGAACCACCGACCCTCTGATTGGAGAACTACCTTGCTCTCCACTATGCATCCTTGCCATTTAAGGAGAACTAACAAAGGGGCAACTCAAACAACCTGCTCTTCTTTTATTAATAAGCAGTTGTCACAAAATGGCCCAGTTCCACACTCTGGTCCAGACCAGCATGCGTTCTCTGTAATGTTATCACAGGAACCAAGAGTAATAGAATTTGGAAAGCAGGATCAAGGGACCGGACCACGGATTGGATTTAGGCCATCAATGGCTGGAGGTGCAGAAGGATGTCTGCAAGGGCCACGGCTGAAGTGAAGGTGAATAGCCAGTGGACCGGTCAACCATTACTTTCCGGGGCGCTCCATGACCACCTGCTTGATGATCTCCTCCATGTTGGAAATCCCCAGCCGCATCCACCACCTGCCTAATAAGAGAGGCTGCATGCGATGCATAATAAACTGCAAAGGGGATAACATGCGTTTCAGCCAATCCTGTCCCCTAAAAATGACATTTGGAGGGAAACGCATTTTGTAGTGTATTAGGTTTGCTTTTTACGTAGCAAAAATATGTTTGAAATGAGTCTGCAAAAGTAGTAAAAAGGAAATGAAACCTGAATAAATAAATAAATAAATATAAAAATTGCCGTATAGTGCAGGGAAGAGGTTTAAGACTTGTTAAATGTGAGCTTAGAAAAGCTTTCTTTCCACTTCTGTCGCGTCAGATTTAATAACAAAGTGGGGCCATGTATTTACCCTGCTGCCCTATATTTTTATATCTGAGAAGTACACCTCTAGAAATTGAAATTGTATTTTCACCTCCATTTCAGCTGTGACACATTTGTGATTGTGATTTGTGACCACAGTTGTGATTTGCATTGAACTGAGTTATTTTAAGTACTGTAATTTACCTTTCCACTGGATGAACTCTCTAAATCAAGCTGTCTCAAATTCTTCACATTGAGGTAATGATATCCTGCATTCCCTCTTGCAATCATGCAGTAAGAAATTCTTTGTGAAAAATAATTGGTGCTAAACAATGTCTGTTGATGTATATGTTTTGGTGTTTGGAGGTTTGGGGGGGGATCACCTTTAATCAGCAGGTACTCGTTTCGGAAATTCTTTTTTAAAAGTTGTTTTTATCAAACACATGCTTTTGAAGTTTAAGCTCAAAAAACATATTTCTGTTATGGAACCACAGCTGTGCAGAAATGCCTCAATCTCCGATATGAAACTTTACTGCCAAACAGTGCAATGGACCAAGGAATCTATAATGCACCCATAGCTTTATTTGCTAATTTAGTCCCAATATCTGATTGAGAAAACTAATATTTCGGTTTTCCCGTTTCAGCAGTCCAGTGTTTTCTGCAGTTCATCAACACATGGTTAGCCCCTGCAACTGAACTGTGAAATGCTTAAAAATGCTGCATGGAATTTGTTGCACAATAAAGTGAGAGCACACAATGCTTCAATGGATGCAGACATACAGTATACAGACGTTGCATCTGTTTCTGGCAGTGGATGCTCTGCTCGCGTTCTGTTCTGCTGTGATAAAGGGCGATAAAGACACAGACCAGCTTCACAAAGACTCACAGTTCTGGCTTGAGCTCAAAGATTAACACACACAGTCGCAGCAGTCTTTACAATGCAGCCCACAGTCCTCATTCACACGTCTCAACACCATCTGACGCTCTTCTCAGCTTGCGTTGGTGTGGAGAGGCGCTCAAACTGAATATCAGGTGTTGATACATTTTATTTATTTGCATCACAGTGTAAGTTGAGCTTTTTCACAGCAAGTGGGCATATTATCTGAAAGTTCATCATTTGTGAGTGGTTCTACTTTTGGTGAAAGCTCTTTGAGTTCTAGAGGCTTTCATGAGAATGGTGTTTAAAATGTTAATGTTCTTTGAGTTTGGTTTTGAAGGCAAAATAAAATGTGGTGGACTAAAAGAAACCTGAGGTCCTTTGTTCTCCAGGGTTACTTTGACAGGTTTATGTTTATTTGATGAACTGAAATATAAAAAGAGGGTCTCTGAAGGGAGACGGACATACAGAATGTTTTATGATCTCAGTGACCATATGATAAGATGTGTTGGAAATGAGGCTTACAGTAAACACAACATCCAGTTCACTGAAACAGAAACTGTTTGTTGATTGTATAATTCATTGTGGGAAGGCTGGAATGTGTACATGCTATATGAATTAATCCAGGAAATATAATATATTGCCTTGACATTTCAGCCCAAGGGAAAAAAATGCCAGAGATGATGCAGATCTTAAGCAGATAGTATGAATGCCTTGCAAAGGTATCACAATGCATCTATATTATGCATCTGTTTATGTACTTCTTAACCATCTATTATTTGTCATTTTATATCCATACATGATGGATTACAGAATGATTACATTTAGTTATATATATATATAATTTATATTATAACATTTATTATGTTGTATCTGAATAAACCTCGGTGGGACTCTTTGTTGTCCCACAGGGATATTAAAAGGTGTGAGTGACTTTCAAAGAGGACTCTTCTCTCTTCGCTTTCCTGCACCGCTGTAAACCCTGAAAGCAGATGTTTTTTTGAGCCCTTTTCAATTCCAAACCATGTTTTACTACACAATGAAAGAGAGAGAGGCTTACTGGAGAAGATGCTAAGGAACAACAACAGAAAAAAAAAAAAAAAAAACTCAAATTAAATGCAACCATTCCTCACCCAGGTGACCCAGATTCAAGCGCTCATGACAGCACATTCCCTGCTGGAGTGTCCTTGAGCAGGACACAAAATCTCTGTGAGGAGCAATCAATGAGTTTGGTTCCGTAGGGTCGTGGAAAAAAATGACCTTTCGTAGATCAATTTCCCCCCTTTGGACATCACAGTATCAAAGACACTAAATCACTTCTTTTTTTTTTTTAAGTAAAAAGCTGTCGTTTTATTTTGTATTTCATATTGTATGCTTTCAGATTGAACTTTCTGATACAATGTGAATAAAAATGTTATACCACGAGTTTTGCAAAAGTAGGAATTGTATGTGCTTTTTTTTTAAGGCTACAAAAATTGTGCAATGTTTTCATACTATTTTGTCCACCACCTGCAGAGTTTCAATCTATCACTCTTTTCTTCCCCCTTCTACAGTAGGTGTCAACGCATCTTTCAGATCGGTTGCTTTGTCTTGTGGGGTTGAAAATCATTCATGTGTCGTACCAGCGTGGGAAAACCACTGGACTATTTCATTGTCATTCTGTCATTCAATTGGAAAAACACGTCTCAACTGAAAGGATGACCTGCTGTCATCTCTGTCACTCACAGATGGAGGCTGTGTCCACCAGGAACCGCAGAGCTCCTATTGTTATTATCTATAGGAAGGTGTGCGCTGTAGGATGTTTCCTCTAATGTCGAGAGACTTCTGCAAAGCACTCGTAGGGCCAATATTTTGTATATTCTCAACAAAGAAACCATAACCCTCATTTCTCCTCTCTAGTACATTGGCTTGGGGCTGGTATCTCCGCCACACAGGCTTGTGTTGCACCGCACTGACAGTTGGAAGTCAGACATTCACAGATGGTAGGTGGTATTTACAGCCTCTGTGCATTTTAGCAGGCCCAAACTTGGAAACAACGGGAGACAAACATGGTTGCCCTTGAGTTTCCCCCTGAATATAATAAACAGTTTGAAAAGCAGTGGTGAGTATTCATGCACTTGCTCCACCCAGCCGAAACTAAATCCCCAGGGGAGACCCCGTGCAACATTCAGATTGTCTACAGCTATTCCTGTTCTTCACTGTGCTGATGCATTTTGTTTTGTATTCAATCTGGCTGTGTATATCTAATGTATAATCCCAGGTTCAATTCAGTTACATTTTAAATACGATTATACCATGAAATGAAGTCCCAAATAATACAACAATCTAACTATATTTTCTGTAACAAGTCAGAAAACTTCATTCTTTAGGAAAGAATATCTAACATTTGCACCGAATCTCTGCTAGAGCTGTTTCATATTTATTCAACCAGACAATTACTGGGGCCAGAGAACACACTCACCACCTGACCAAACCCGGTCTCTTATTAATCGTTAAATAGAACCAGTTAGGGACAAAATGTTCCTTTATATTTAGTCTCAAGCAAAAATAGAAACCAGTAATTGCTTATTAAATCAACTATGAGCAACTGCACACGTCCTGTTCATTTGCAGACGAAGAGAAAAGGGGAAGAGGGCAAAGTTCATTTTCATTTTAATCATGAATTTAATAGACACGAACAGACTTTTCCTGAATGTATTAGAATAACAGCAGCAAGAAAAGCAACAATACTCTCAATAGTATAATACATGTTTTTTAGTTATGTGTTGGGTTGGCAGAAGATTGAGCCACATGAACCCCTCAGTGGGTTTGTCTCTGTGGTTAGCTTAAGTGAAAGAACCCCGACATCCCACCAGATTTAGCACCTCGTAGCACTTATTGCACTCGTATTGTTGTTGCACTTACTGTATTCGTATCAGTTCGCTGCACTTATTGAATTTGTATTTGTTTACTGCACTTATCCTATTCGTAGTAGTTTGTAGCACTTACTGTATTCGTATTAGTCTGTTGCAATTATTGTTTTCGTAGTAATTTGCCTCTGCACTATACTTTTGCTCTGGTTTATGCTTTAAGATGCTTGTTTAAGAAAGGAGATGCACTTATGACTTCTGGTGACTAGTAGTTCTCTTGAATACCTATGTTGAATACACTTCCTGTAAGTCGCTTTGGATAAAAGCGTCTGCTAAATGACTGTAATGTAATGTAATGTAATGTAAATTTAACACAGACGGTAACTGTAACCTGTTAAATATCTTACCATAAAAAAGGTAGTAACTTTAACATTTCAGTGAATAACACTTGAACAAAATAATCACTCTTAATCAACAACAGGAATGAAACTTGCAATTCCAAATGTAGATCTTTACACGTGAGTTTCAAATAGTTATCTTGTTGCTGCATGTAAATATTTTCAACACATTCTCATCCCAGCTCGACTAACACTTAGTCAGTTGCACTACACTTCATTCAAACTATTACCTTCTATATACCCCTCTCACGTCAGATTTTCACATCTCAGAGACAGTGTGTCAATGTATGTTTGTTACATGTATAGTGTATTTTCAAAATAAACTTCTGTCATCAAAGATAAGTTTAGGTTTAGGCAACAAAACCAATTAGGTTTAGGGAAAGAGCGTGGTTGCCGTTTAAATGGATGACTTTAACTAGTTTAACTACTAATTAAACTCGTTAAAGTTAGATTCAAATTAAACTTGAAGAAGTTTAATTTTAGTATTGCACAGGACACAAACAGCAGCGTGTTTGTTTGACCCAACAGCCAACCTTCCCACTAACCTTGTGTGGACTATCTACCAATTGTACCAACGTCAGTTGCTCTGCTGCGTTGCATACAGATGCTCAATAGGCTTAGGTAGAGATTGAAGTGTGGTTTGAAAAACGTATGTTCCTTATTTCAATTATGCCCATGACTATAGGTCTGAGTATTTAAGTCATGTAACAACAGTGAGGTAAAATAGGTCATGTTGACTTGGTTTCACGAGTTGCAGTCTCCTGATTATATTTTCTACCAAACAGTCTGCCCAGACCTCCTCCCTAAGCAGACTCTCTCTCTCTGTCAGTTCCTCAGACTGTCTGACACAGATGCTTTCATGCTGGAGTTAGTTGAAAGCCTGGTGCGTCTCACACAGATATTAAAGGGTCCCTTGGTGCGTCTCCATCAGACGACGAGGACCACAGAACAAGCGTTAGTATTTAACAAGTCCGGAGTCAGAGCGGGATGTGTATTTCGGACTGGAGTTGTTGAGTTTCCTACTTGTAACTCTGGCTAGAATATCTTTTCCATGAAAGTTTAAAATTCTGAGAACATACTGTATTCATTATCCAGCACACATTTACAAGCCTCATATCCCTGCAATTATTGCAGATAGCAGAACAAATAGTGAATAGCTCTCTATAAATCAATAGGGGACTGCACAATTGTTTGGATTTGCATAAAATAATTTGAATTCATAAAAATATACAACAACACTTCCTGAGGTCACTTTTTAAAACTTTGCATAAAAAGGTATGGACAGGGTTAACAGGGATGTGTTGCCCCTGTACACAACAACAACACAAATATTGGAGAGCTTGGTAGTAGAGAGCTGCACTATAGCTCAGCATTCAGCTGCAGCCCTGATAATGTGTTGGTTTCTAGCCCTTAGAGGAATGATTGATTTACATGGCAAGCAGGATATTCAGAGCATGTCTCTCCCCGTAGCCAGATTTATGATGGTGCAAATATGCGTAGAGGTGAAAAAAAATTAGAAATACACAAGACTGAATTTAAAATGTGAAAATACTGAGGTTGAGATGGTAGTTTGGAGCCATATAACCATATCTACAAACTTAAAACCATTAAAAAAATGTATTTACTCCTCCCTGCTAACCGGCTCTGTAGCCAGGGCTGAAATATCCTTCCAGTTGTTGGCTGGTTGGTAGCGAGACATATCTTTCATCTCTTTGCATTCATATTTCAGGCATTTGGCTCACTGCTTGTGCAGAAATATGGAATTATTAAGTAGGTAGGGGTTGGTGTCCCTCTTTAAGAAACTGTGTTTGATGAGGAATACTTAAAATATAGGACAGTCTTGTAAGCAATTGGGTCACTCTGTCACAACAAGCATCTGAACTGTTCTGGCAACAGAGACATTATTTAAAGCATCTAATGTTAACGGTCAATGTCATCTGACTGTCAGCCAAATTTTATAATTGATTTAATTTCTGTACTTTAATTGATAAGTTGTCAAAATGAGTTTGTCAGCCATTTTGCATGAAATTAGAACCTCTTTCTTGCTTTTTGAGTGTCATTTATAGGCCTTTTAGTCTGTACTGACTGCAAAGTATCATGACTATGCTACGTTCTGAACAAGAGATGTAGTATAAGAAGGGAGAGAGGCCACTTATGGTAGGCGGGAGGAAAGGTGGATGGGTCAAAAAACACAGCACTTTGAACTGCGGGTAAATACACGCCAAAAATCTGCAAAAATGGTCCACAAATAGCCTGAAATGTGAAATAATCGGAAAGTGTCAGGTTGGTTATTTTCATATAGCAGTTAACATTTGCTAGGTGGATGAGGTCAGGGTGGTATATGAGGGGTGAGTAACGCCAGCAGTCAACAGAAAGATATATTGCATATGCTATATGAGACAATTTTGCTGCGTTGATCGCAAAAGCAGTATCATTTACCACTTTGTGGAGAATATACTAGCCCGCTAGCTATGCTGGGTGTCGCGTGCCATTTAGCTTCCCGCCTGTTTCGTTCCTTCTGCACCTTAATGCAGCAAGAGCAAACCAACAGGGACATCCAAACCACCACCATACACTGGCTGTCATTAGCTCCTGAGCTAGCAACTTAGCATTGCTTATCTCTAGCTCATCTTCAATGGACCTGATTTATTTTTTGTGAACATTGTGAATTTGATTTGGATGTTATTTTAAAGTGATGATTTCCAATTTGGTGCAGTGTTGTGAATATTACATCCCTTATTGTGGCACGTAGCCATAAATAGACATAATACAACTCTTGCATAATTTCCTCAGGGGTACTCCTACACTTCAGACATCACAGTTAATTCTTTGGTCGGTGTGTTACAGGGAGGACTGTCTCATTGTATTCAGCTGAAGGGAAAAATGAGGATATAAGCTTAATGTCATAAATAAACAGGATGGGAACCAAGCTACATTCAGCAGAACCCACAGCCTGGGCAAAAAGTGAATAATTCAGTCCCATACATAACTACTGTTACTCTAACACTGTAAATATGCTGGTAAAACTAAAGACTAGAAGAGAATGTAGAAAAAGGTAAATATTAAAGCTAGGGTACGAATAGTATTTTAGTATTGCTGTAATTCTCTTTTCCTCCCCACAGAAATCAATGAATCAAATGGCCTGAAAAACAGACGCAGGACTGAAATGATCCCGTCTAATTTGGGCCAAATCAAATGATCGTCATGTTCATTGTTTATATTCATTATGGTATGTTTATGTTCATATGAGATGATAATTTAGGGGGAGTGGCTTTGGAGGAAGACCTGAAGAGATGTGAGGACTTCCTCGCTAGATTTTGCTTACTTTAGAGCTAGTGCTGCTTTCCACTTTCATTGGGTTGGGCTTTTAGATGGGTAATTCTTAACATTTAGTTTAATCTTGCTGTTTTTTCCCCATTGTTACCTACCCAAGCTTTAATGTTTTATTTATTTATATAAATTCGGCCTCATTAGCCGTATCACTAAAAGCAATCCCACAAATCTATCCTAGCCATTCAATAAATTATACCTATTTCTCTACTTTTTGACTAAAATTGATCAATTCCACAGCTTAATCCTCCCATCACATCACATAACATAAGCATGTTTCTCCCAAGATGCCATTTTTGTGTGACTACAGTGGCTGACTAACCATGTCGGCAGCATCACCCAGAGGAAATTGTTTGAACACTTTACTTCTAGTCCTAGAAGTTATACGATTCCATGCCAGCAAACTCTGCACTCTACACTTTCATAGCAAAGAGACAAGCGAGGAAAAATATCCAATAAAACAACATTAATTTGAGCAGATTTAAAAGGGTCATATCTAACCGGTCTGGAGGATTTTATACAGACTGTAGCTCATAAGAAAATGATGAATATCAAAAAAGTGGATTCATCACTTAAAGCACTGAACCTAAATATATTCTCTTCTGTTTGAGTATTATTTTACATTAAAATAGTGCCTAGTGCAGCTTAAACTAAGACGTTATAGTCCATTTGATTTATCACAATACAAAGTACATCTCAAAATATGCTGATCAATCTGCCTTAGAATAAGCAGAGTGATTTATGTACAGTATAAGCTAGCCAACTTTGCACACAGCTAAACCAATTATCCTCTTTTGATTGTACAATAAAGAGAAAATTGAAACTAGCAAAAAAAAAAAAAGTGTGGGATGATTCATTACCCAAATGTCCATTTATTTAGTGCTGAGAGAGATGCATTAGCTATGGTGCTGCGGAATAAAATACATTTTAAATTTATTGAAACATCAAGCTGCTGAAACTGTATGGCTAAGCGCAGTGCTTGCACTGTGAGAAACTGATGCAACATCTAATTCATATGGTTTATATATTTAACGGTGGCTCTCATCATGCATTAGTAGCCTCTGTTCAGCCCTGTGATATTAACAAGAGAAGTGGAGGTTATCTTTTATCTTTCTGATTTTTCTGATTTTTGAGACCTCATCTACACAATACAGGTCATTGTTGCTGCATTGTATCCTCGGTGCTCTCTCGTACCCATCCCACACAGACACACACACAATATCCCTGAGGAGTTGTGATGTGTTCATTCAGTTTCCTCTTCTTTTTATCCCTCCTTTTAATATCCATTATTTCATCTTGGTTTTAAGCATTCCAGGCTTTTGTTTCCCTTTAAAACATTTCTTGACACATCTGTTTAAAGTGCTTTGGGATTGGATTTGACCTAATTTGACTTGACTGCTGGATATGTTGCTCTGCAGGCTGCATTTAGCTCAGCAAATTAGAGCGAAACCGTTTATTGGAGGATAACGGTACGTAAGGATAAACTCGTGAAATTACATTCCGTCAGTCACAGAATTGTGTGATTCTCTTTGGCAACACCATGGAAACCATCACATTATGATGAAAAAGCTTCAGCAATGATATAAACAATTCCAAGTTCATTTTTGCCTCATTTTTTACATCCGATAGAACCCCAAGTATGTTTTTGAGTTTATTCAGCTCAAGAGACGGTGTATGCAGTGTGCTGTGCGTGGATGATCCACGGCTTGTAATACCTGTAAGCTGCTTTAAAGAGAAATGATACGGAGAAGAAAGGGAAAATGGAGAGGATGGATCGGGCAGAGTTCTGATAGATTCGTCACACTTGAAGTAGAATTATTTAGCTAAAAGGCCAAGTTGCCAAGTTGAAGAAGATGCATGCAGTGAATCCAAGTCATGGTTAGAAACCAACAGTTTATTATCATCTCTCCACTAGAGGAAGCCGTGAATAGTGAAGCTTTGACTCGAGGTTCATCCAGGCATGCTGGCTTTAAAAGCCACTGAGATGCTGCTTCTGTGTAAAATGTGGATATGATGCATGCTTCCAATTACATGCAGAGTTTATCCATAATTGAAAAGCTAGATTTATTGTACTTTAACTAACTTGCAGGCCAAAGACGTCCACGAGTGCCGAGGGCTGCATCTTGGGGTGCAGACTTCACAGATTGAATTACACAAATCATTGCAACACGGATGCTTTGCTAAAATTCTTTTTTTTATCACAAATTGAAATTTCTGAATCAAATATGATAGTAAAAAAAAGTATCTAAATATAGGCTGTGATGTAGCCTTGCAGTGTCACGCCCACTTATGTCAAAGTACATTTGCCCAAAGTCACTTTTCCTACTAATACGTTTCGTAACTAGCTTCCTTAATTTGTTAGTTTTTATTCTTTTAGATTGTAATTGTTTTTTTACATTTGTATTGTATATTTCTCTTTCATATTATTTCAATAGGATTTCATTTTTTTTTTTACATACTTACCATTGTTGGAAGCTGTCCACAAACTGAGGTACCATAATGGATAAAGTAATTAAACATTTTTAAACCATCATCATCTTGTCCCACAGCTATGCATTTTGGCATCACTACTATATATCCCCCGAGAATAAGTAATGGTTGTTATGACCCCTGACCTTCCTTTGACTACCACGGTAATTTATAGATATATCACATATTCTGAAAAGTACTTGCCTTTTTAAGAACATATATATTTTTTTATTTTCACTTGCACTGTTCTGAAAACTTTTCTCTAATAGAAAGAAGAATAACAGAGCTTTGATCTGAGTATTAAGAATATATTATATATAATACCAAATTGTTCTTGTCAGGTGGGCACATTGTGTGAAACTGTGAACAATTACATGTCCAATTATACCTCCAATTCAATTCCATCTTTGTCATCAGTAATACGTCCTCAGCAACCGGCTCACAAAGTCCCATCTAATTTGTTCCGCTGGAAAGAACCCCGCTGTGCAGAAAAATAGCTGCTTTAAAGGTGGATATGGATTCTGCACTGTAGCTCGAAAAATGACAGTCGGCTCACAAAGGAAAGCACATTGGTCTCTTGACATTATAATTTTTGGATCAAACTCCACTGTCATAAGCCCCCTATGTGAAATAAAATGAAAAGAAACTGGGATCCCAATGTAAACACCAAAGACTTATTCAGAGGATGCAAGTTTCAAGTTTTATATCCCTCAGGGAGAAAGGGACGCCTGGTCGTTCTGTGACTCTCTCTCTCTCTCTCTCTCTGACTGTAAATATAATATAATATCTCAATATGAGAAAAACTGCAGCAAAGTCAAAAAGCAGCGATTGTTTGATGTTCAGAGCGTCAATCATACAGTTATTAGTCTCAGCTGAAACGTAATACCCATAAAAAAACACATTTATTTATACAGTCTATAGTTGCAGGGACAGTGGGAATTAGTAGACATTTCTGTAAGTGTGCCAGTGTAGTGTATTGACAGGTGTAATGACAGCTACAAAAGATAAATAATAAATTGAATACTGTACATAGAGCATAGCAATCAATTTTAACACTCAAGTTACATGCAATATGTAAGATCTCGCCAGAATTTTAGTTTAAACCATTAAAAAGTTAACATTATTAACAGAATGTGAAAAGGTTAGTGGCACATATTAGGCCGAAGGCACGCTTAAAAATGGTAAGTTTGAGCAGTTTGATCAAGTTTGGAGTATTCTTTTTGTTGGCTTTATTTCCATAACTGATGACTGCACATTTTTGGACCCAGTAGTAGAGATTAAATGCTATCCCCTAATTATTTGGAGCACGTGTGTCACTTTAAAGTAGTGGGAGAACCAAATGTTTCAAATGTGGAATTCAAATGTAATACTCTGTATAACATCAGTATCCTCTCTCCTACCACTAAATCAGCTTTATTTCCCTTGATGAACAACTTAACAACCAAGAAGAATAAATTAAAGTATAAAGAATGCTTTCAAAAATGTTTAGGATGCAATGGGACTACATTAGATTAGACTCATAAAGTAATTCATTTCATGTCCTAATGTTAAACTTAGTTAGTGTGGAAATTGTTCTCAATTGTGATATTCCCCAGCTGTACACCTACTCTCATAAACTAATTTGTACCAAAAAAAATATAGTGTCTCGAAGTCATTGTGGTTTTCACGTGAAAGAATGAAGTTGTCAATGTGAATTGAAATTATATTCCACTTTTTCTGCAGCATTGGAGTTTATTGGCGTTGGAGCTAAGTGAAGTAAGAGTTCGTATAGATTGTGTATCATAAGTTTGCATATTCTATTAGGTCTTTGCAACTTAAAATATGATTCTTTAGCATGCTAAATATCTGAAATGTGTCTGCAATGAGCTATGAGCCTAATCAAATATTATAGTTGCCGAAACCTAACCAAGTCATTCTGTCATTCTGTCTGGAGGGGCAGCTAGAGCATCATAATTTAAAGCTTATGCAATAAAACTGTAGGGCTACTGACCAAGCATCACAATTTGACGACTTGCGAGTGAGAATGTGTTGAACAGATCATAAAAAAATCAAACATATTTATGTCATCCATGTAGAAGGTTAACAGTGGATAATCCTGGTGCACACCTTGAATGCAGTATAGAATGCAGGCATGCCGCCACATGCTCGAGGTGAGTGAAGAGAAGCTAATCACAGTCATCAGGTCCGGGACAACACATCCTGCCAGCCAAGTGGTGTGAACTTGAGTGAGAGAGTGTTTGGCTTCTTACATAGTAAAAATGAAAGCAAACACGGCAACATGAAAATGCTGAGCGCATTGTATCGGAGCTCATTCAGACAATTATGCTGATGTCTGATGCTTGTGTTATCCATTACCCTTCCACTAGGTATTGATTTTTTTACTTTTGTATTTTAGTTGGTGTCACTTCATGCCAATAGTGGACACCATGTTTTGTGAGCTGACTTTTAAATAAGATATATTTGTCTGGGAAGGAGCCACAGCAGCCTCACAACTCCTCGGTGGAACAAAAGGCTTAGAGCGGCGTTTTTCACGCTGTTTTTTGATTTAAGTCATCCTCATAAAATTTAGGCTGCGGTCAAATAGTCTTTGTGCTCAAGAAGGCGCATAACTGAGTGAAATGACCGAGAAGAATTTAGTGGCAGACAGGATAAGAGCGGGTTGAATTATTTAAATGCTGAGGAAAGGTGCTACGGCACTTCCTTTCTTATCTCAAGACTGGAACACTGGACCATCCTTCACGGGAGGAAAGGAGATAAAGCAGACCCATAATTCTTTTCAGCTGTAACATGTAAAGCGATTTCGCAGTGAAGAACATCCACTGTCGTTTTTTGATTGTGCACTATGGATAAAATAAAAAAATATCCTTCTCAGGAAATGTGGTACTGTTTTTGGACAGAAATCTTTATTTGAACTGAGATGACAAAAAAAAATATCCGTCTGCCGTCTTGAGTAGCATTGCAGTCGGATTCTTTCAGTCCACTAAGTTCACATCTTTCCTTGACCTCATGTTTCCCATTCAGGTCATCTGTCGAGTTCTTCTCTCTCGATATCATGGCACCTAAAAGCTCTGTCCTATTGAAAGCAGTCCAGCCCTGGTAAGCTGTGCCAGTTTTTGAAAATTGTCAGGACATGTGTATTTTCTTTTTCTTTGTGTTCTGTTAACATGTGACATGAACAGCAATAAAGTGGGATTGAAGACAGTAAATTGCAGCTTTGGTGTCGAAAAAAAAAAAACAAACTAGTCAATCAGGGTGTTCTGTCCTCTGTCTAGGGGAAATCAAGACACGACATTGTGTGGCTGCTCTAGTCAAGACCACTCACAAGAAAAGCCAGCTGCACGGTATGATTTTAAAGTCGCAGTACATGATAAATCCTCAGATATGAGCATTGAGCAAAACTACAAACAAAAAAGGTTCCTCAATACCAAACTTAAATATTAATAATTGAATTAAAAAAAAAATGTTTTTAACCTTAACTGAAAATCATCTGGAGCTAACACACCCATGAAATCTCCTGTCAAGTCACAGGCAGGATTACTTATTCCCAACACAAGACCTTATTTAACTTTTATTCTCCTGTTCAGGGCCAGAAAGCTGTTTCTCTACTTGAAGAAATTCTAATTGCAATGCACACTGATTTAAATGCTGGTTTCAACTGTTGGAAGTGGCAGACATGGAGAGCAGGGGTTCATATAAAATGATGACAGCAGCTTCTCCAATCAGGAGGCAGCAATCCCCTCAAACGGACCAATCATGGAGCACCAGGTGTTGCTCGTTCCCCTTAAACTCATGCAAACTCAGAGCAACGGGGGAGGAGGGAGATACATGTCAAATCAAACATTAAAACATTAAAAACCATGAAGCGTGTATGACCATGGTGGGATCTTGAAAATAAATAGATCCTCTTAGCAAAAAAGGAAATGTTCAGCTCCCCACAGTGGATGATTTACTAAATCAGAACAACCTCATCTAATTATGTTGGAACTGCCTTATTTTATATCCCATTCTCAAACACGACCGTAAGCCTCTAAAGCTTAAGTTTTAACATATTGCATCAACAAAACCCATTGTTTTTCCCTTTGGCTCCCATTTTGCATTTGCTGCTGTCAAATATAAAAATTATCATACAGTGGGAAGTAAATGGAACGCTGCCAGGGTAAAACTTAAAACCTTCCACAAAAGTGGGGTGACACAGAATAGAACAGTAAACATCCACTTCCCAGATGATAATTCTGTAAAGAAAATGCAATGTGCTGATTTGCCAGAGCAAAAAACACATTTACCAGGTAAGCTAATGATTCAAGAGCGAGTGATTCTAATGTATCCACACGGGTCCAGCAGCCTGCTGGTTTACAGTCCAGCCATCTGATAGGGGACTGATTTACTCCAGGGGTGCAAGGTGAATGCAATTATATGTAATCGGCAACCCGCTAGGATGGAAAATTAGCCAAAAGGAGTGATCACGGATTGATCATTTACACGTCATTTATTGTGTCCTATTGAATAAAACCCTGAAATGATTTAAAAACCTTCCAGTCGTACACACCAGTGGATTTGTGATTTGGTAACAACTATACTGTGTTTTTTTGGGGGGATATCCAAAAGCCATCTAGTTTAATACACAGTGCCCATTTTTCTATTAGCACAGCTTAGAACACTTAGCGAAGGTCTGTTTGACCTTTTGACTGATTCCCCCGACACAACAAAGGAGGGAGATGCATGCAAATTTGTTCAAAACATTAAAAAAAAGGAAGCACAAAGGATCCAATGAGGCGTTTAAGTCAGTACTGCCGGCGGTGAAAATAAATGCATGAGTGGAACAGTGTGAGATGTACGTTGCCAGAGTACACAAACTAATGAACACAGCACAAAAGCCACAAGTCTTGGTGCAAGTTGCGAAGAAAAACATTGACATATGGGCACTGGTAATGCTGGCCAGATGCTCCCAGTTACAGAGGCTCTGAGCTCCACCCAGCCAAGACACTGAAACACACACACACACACACACACGGCAGAGGCTGCTGAGGCCATTACATCGTTTGCTCAGTATTGATGAGTCTGTTTTTGCACTATTTCTCTCATTACTAACTGCAGGCAATTTTTCCAGACAACACCTACAACGAAATTGTTGTTTTCAAGCCAGCAACATGCTAGCTGGACTAAAGTATTGACACCACTGTTGGGTCTGGATCAAACCAGGTGTTGGGACCATTTTACAGTTTGTGAATCAGTGTGTCACATGTGTATTTTCCTTTTTACTTTATGAAATCTGTTTTAATGTGTAGATAATGCAACAGCCGCTCTTCAAATGATGGTACAACATTACATCAGAAAGTACTGAGCAGGTACTTTAAGTCTGTAGTTGCCTTTCTATACAGTGCAGGCTATGTTTGTCAGAATGATTCATCGGCTGACAGAATGACATATAACCTTAAGCATATGCTGGACCTTTTCTTGCGGGAAAATTTGCCATAGTTCATACAATCTCACTTCGATAGCATTTCTTAACATACAATTTACCATATCAATAATTAATAGAAGTAGGCAAGTGGAGTGGTTACTTGAATTGGCTGCTAACATGTAACCAGTGTTATTATGGTTTGCTCAGAAGTGTCTATGTAGTAAGGTTATGGCTTTGGCAAGGCAAAAAGCATAAAGAACCCAAACTCAGCACATGGAAAAAAAAGCCTCACTGACTAAACTGTCACAGCTCTTATGGAGCCTGAGGAACGCTGGGCCCAGGTGCTCCCAGTTGACAACCCCACCCACCAATTACCTGCAGGACGACGGAGACAAACGAACAAGCACACCTAAGCAGGAAAAAAGGGCTTTCATCTTCTGGATTCAGTGCAACAAACAGAGGCAAAAACGTGTCTGGTGGAGCTGAAAACACATCAACCGAAAGAAACATGTGCAACTGTTTAAGTGGATCTTATAGTACAAAGATCATAAGGAAGAGGTGGTTATAATGAAGTGGAAATTAAACATGAACTACAGAACTCATAATCAATTTTTCCCATTCAAGTCATTAGTAAATGTAACTGATAAATTATACTTATTTGCAATCTACACTGAGCTCTCTAATTACCATACAAATTTATAAACTTGTATCACAGATGTGGCGTGGACCCAAAAGCAGTACGATCAGGAGACAGATAAAGTTCTGGAGCTTTATTTAAAGCTGAGCACACAGCAGACAGACAGGCAGGCAGGATATGACAGGATATGACAGGATATGAAAATGCTGGAAGGTCTGACATGAACACAACTAACGATCTGGCAGCGAGTGTGTGACTGACTGGGGTTTAAATACTGCAGGGTGTAGGTGCAGCAGAGTGAGCAGGTGAGAGGGATGGTGCTGATGAGGTGGGCGTGGCAGACAGGTGCACTGCATGAGGCTGATTGGGTGAGTGAGGGAGAGTGTGGTGAGAGAGAGGGGGCGGGGCTGTGAGCTGGAAGTGGAGCTGTGAGTGGCCAGAGTGAACTGAGAGAGAGTGACAGGCAGGTGAACAGAGTGACAGGGAGTATGGAGCTACTGACAGTATGGAGGGAGAACTGTGACAACTTGACTTTTAATTGAATTGTTATTTACTTTTGTGTCCAATTTATTTATTTATTTCTATATTGGAGATTACATTTTCCCTTTTATTTCTTTTATGGTCTGTTATGACATGAGCACACGGCTAAATCATTTGTTACATTTCTGATGTCTGGTGAAAATTGAGATATGGTGGCAGAGTCAGCCATTAATCACAAGTTTGGTGGTTTAATCTCCAGTTCCTCCTGTCCACATGTTGTAGTGTACCTGAGGAAGAGGCACAGCTTCACCCTGCTCTATATGTGTGTAGTGTAATGGTTCAGTTTCTGCGCGTTTGTGATAGGACGAGGCCACGGTGCAAGGTTATTTTCTCGTTTCTGACACTTTTTAGTCCAATAAATCCAAATATCAACACCTACACTGACCGTGGATGTATTATTTGCAAGTCCTTGGTGCAGCTCTACATCTTCTTCCTCTCATGTTTGACTGAGAACAAATTGGACTTGTTGAAGGTGACTCACTATCTCCTCTTGAGGTACAAGTTGTGAATATTAATAGCTACAGCATGTGACTATAATTTAATTGAGGGAGCATGGCCATTGGCTGTTTGTGAATAACAATCCAACAGACACGTTCGGCAAAATATAATAAGCCAACAAACTTTTGCTCTGGTTTATGCTTTAAGATGCTTGTTTAAGAAAGGAGATGCACTTATGACTTCTGGTGACTAGTAGTTCTCTTGAATACCTATGTTGAATACACTTCCTGTAAGTCGCTTTGGATAAAAGCGTCTGCTAAATGACTGTAATGTAATGTAATATACACATGATATTAATTGTACTCATGCTGTTGTGCCATGTGCGTTTTTGATAGGACAACAACATGTCTCCCTCTATTCTCTATTCAGTCTAAATCACATGTTGGGAGCTTACCCTGAGAGTATTTTACGGCCATTTTCGGTAAATGGACATTTCTCAAAGAGGGGTAAGGAGCACAATGCAGTTCAATAGTCACCAGCTGGCCATTCTTATACACAGGGGTAACAGGTGAAGCAGAAAAAAAAGTTCTCTAGCGCACACCTTGCTATCATTTGAGTCAGATGTGTCTCTGTGGGCCGTCGTGAGTCAGAGAGCTGAGACAGAGCGCTGACCCCTCTCTGTTACTAATGGTTCAGATGTTACTCACCATGTCTCCTGGGCTGAAGTCTGTCACCCAATTCAAAAAAACGTCAGGGTGTGCAAGCTGTAGGTGCCCATGGCATATATGTTTCTGTACCCGACATTGTTCTGTTCATCATAAAAATACAGTAAAGCCTTTATCCTTTCAAGCAACCATGTATACGGTTACTTCTATTAATAATGTCAGTCCATTAGGAAACAGCCTTGTTGATAACTAGTTATTGCTGTTATGGATTTCAATTGTTCTTGATAGGTTTCTTCAAGTTGTGTGTTCCCTCTGATTGCTAGTGTTAACAAATGAACGTATGTGGCTGGAGGTAAAATGAGGAGGTGGAAGACAGATTAGAGTAAAGGAAAGTGCAAAACATTTTGGACACTTCTGTGGGCAAAACTGACCAGCTAATTCAAACATCTGACAAGTATTTAATTTCATTCTAAATATTGATATTGAATACAACTTTTCTTATCATATTTTAAATGGAAATGTATGATTTCCAAAGGAGGAATAACTGTAGTTATCCTTAGATATTTCTTTTGTCTTTTGTCTATTGTTTGGATTCTAATGAACGGTTTTCAATTGTGATAAATGTGGTGATCTTATCACTCCCCATCTCTTAGTAATCATTTGATCAAAAGTTCAATACTTTGGGTTCAGGACCAAATACCTTCAACATACGGACATCAATTTCTGGGTCATGCGGGAAAAGAAGCAGCAATCATTTTCTGACCTTTGAAGCACACATGGTGTTAAGAACAGGAAACCTTAAAGGCTTTCAGTGTGGAATCAGGTTAACCCCCGATTGTATAATATGAATATGGTAATAAGATTGGAAAAAACACAAAATGGAAATGAAAATGTCATGGAAATCAATTAAGTAAGAAGCTTAATGTTCAGGTTCTGTGTGCTCAGGTTTTTACTTTTTACATCAAACCGTTATCTCAAAGCTGCTGCAAAATATTTTCCTCTTGGCAAAGGGGAAGGCACACACACACACACACACACACACACACACACACACACACACACACACACACACACACATGCACACACGCACACATGCACGCACACATGAAAGCCACAATGTTTATGGATGATACAATCTTGCCATGTTTGAACCATAGGTAAGGTGGAGAGGATTTAGAAAACCTCAATTAAGTGTGCGTGCAGTGTAGGATGATTCTGCAGGGAGAATTGCATTTGGCAAGGAAGGCTAATGCTTTTTACATTGGGTCACAAATAGAGGAGAGGGGAAAGCAAAGAGGTCAGCCCTGATGCCTCTGATTGGCCTCAATCATGGTGGGTGATTGGGAGACAGGATGATGGAGGGCTTGCAGGAGAGCGTCCTGCTCCTTCTTCATTCATCGTTCCTCCGCCTTAATATAGAGTCATATACTAGTAGCGGGGACTATTCAGTGTACTGAATACAGTGAGTGGACTTATAGATGCAGGAATACAAAAAGCAATCTAGGTCGCATTTTGTATTATTAGTGCCGTGTAGTGTAAATGCACTGACCTGTCAATACCGAGAGGAGCCATACAGCTAAAGCTATCAGAGAGGGAGAATGTACTGTGCATGGCAACCTCAATACCTGCCTAAAAGTGTGCCACTTTTGTCATTATGTTTAAATTGCTCTGTAAAGATTGGCTGATTGTCCAGGAGAAGGTGGCGTGCGTGCCTGATGGAATACACACAGTACACACAAAATGTTGTTAACAGAGCAGGGCGAGCAGACAGTGACCTTGAAATTGTCCAGGGAGACAGCGCCTGCGAGCAGAACACACAACACACCCAGTCACTCTGCAGCTAATGAGCGGCTGCATTGCTCAGCTTTATCTTCTTAATTAATGATTGGGACGTGACTCGTCAGTTCCTCCAGGATATATGAGCGTCAGCACTGCGGGGATGTTTCTGTGAACAGGAGCAGCTCCTCAAGAGGGAGTATTATTTTGAAACAAACAGCAATTATCAGGTGAGTGGTTGTGAAGTTTGACAATAAAAAGTGACTTGATTAAAAACATATTTGCATCTTTGTGTCCACTAACTGGATATGAAACAGTCTAAATGTAATGCTGATGTCTCTGTATGAGTTTCCATAAGGAAATAAGACCATCAGCAAGAAAACCTCCTGTTTGTACAAAATAATTAATTGTATGCTAAATACCAAAACAGTATACTATATACATATTATGTAGCTCAGTAGTGTAGTTTTTGTGTGTGAGAAATGACGCCTTCTAAGAAAAATAAAGTGGATCGTAAATAGAACCAGTATAAAAGCAGAATAATATTCAAAACATTGGGCATTAGAAATAATTGCTGAATTGCAGTCCTTGATATTAGATCAGTGAAGCACCAAAATAAATGAGAGAAAAACTCGGTGAGAAACTGTGAATAAGATTCAAAGTAAGTCACTTTACTGAAGTGTCTTCTTTTATCTTCATATAGCTGCAGAGGTTAAAAAATATCCTCTCACCCTATTTGAAAGTCAGCTTTTGTTTTTACCGTCAAAAATATATCAAGATTTATGGCTGTTCTGTGAATGAATTATAAAAACAGTGAGTGACAGTGAGAGGGCGAGAGGGACGGTGTATCTTTTGATATAAAGAGTACATGTCAACTTAACAAAATAAACTGTTGATCAAATATTCCCCTGCTCACAAACTCTCGCAATAGTTAGCAGCCCAACTTCTGCAAAGCAAACGTCAGTCAGCTCACGACCCGTAATGATGATTGGCACAGCTTCACTGCATCTGTTGATCTTCATCTCTTTAGGAACAGACACAGAGTGGGAAATCATTTCAAAACAAGTCATGAGCATTATTTATAAATCACATGATTTCATTATTTCGGATCGATGTTGGGAGGGAATTGATCGGTTCCAAAATGCTGTGTGGACAGATTAACATTGATGCATCTTTCTTCCTTTGTAAACACCTGCAGATATTGTATTATCTTTTTCTGATCTGTAGGGATTTAGTAACACAATCAGAAGTAATGCTATAAAAAATATAATAAAGTAAAGTGTGAAAGTGACTTCCACTGCGTCTTTTGTTTTTTAACTTCACAACACCTTATATTAATGATGAAATGATGGACCCTTACCACAAACAAAAGATGCATTTTTCAGTTTGTCAATCAATTTATAAAATGTTTATAGTCAAGCTTAGACTCGCCATTGAGTATTAATAAGTTGTATTGGTTACCTGCAGTTTTATATACCTTTCACCTTCTATACTGTCTTTTGATTTTCTGAATGCCTGACAGCCAGTTTATCAGATACAAGATTATGTTTGCTTGCAGTCTCCAAATATGGAATGAAAGGATAATTCACATATTTGTCTACCAATTTTAAATCCATATGCATGGAGGCGTTGTAACATGCGCAGTGCAGTCTGGCTGCAAAAAAAAAAAGAAAAGCTACATTCCTGCTCATTGTAGCCAAAGGGAAGAATCATTTCCAGCCTGAAGTTTACACAATATCATAAACCTCTTATGTCAACATTGTTTACACAGACAAAGCAGCTGAAGAGGCTGCTGGTAATCATCGGCTTTTTTCTTTACATTTTCAAAACCTTTGTGAAAATGACTTTGGTTTCCCAACTGATCATTTCCCCAGATGGATCGGATGTTTATCTTCAACCTCAACAAGCCAGTGCATCATCAGAACGAGATCTCAGCAAGGTAATATTCAGCTCAGACATAGGCACCACATTATGCAAATGGTCAGAGAGGACATCATCCGTGTAAGACTTTTTTTCTTTCTTCTTAAACAACCCCAGGCGTTGTTTTACAAGGGCTGCAAAGTGAAAACACGCGCCTGTGTCACCGCGCTGGAGTGTGTATCCCTGCTAGCTGTGCATTATCCGTTCTGCTGCTGGATTAATGGGGCAATTGATCAACGGCAGACTTGTGTATCCCCGAGACCGGCTGATCACTCACCTACAGCAGGGCCTGACACAGGAGCCCCAATCAGCACTGCAGCAGCCAGAATGATTACAGACGCATGGCTGGGCCCGGCGGCAGAGGAGCCGTCGCCGACTCCCTCCTCTTCTGACAGCCTGACATTGATAGGAGGAAGGAGCTGCAGCGGGGTAGCTGACGAGGATCGGTCCAACAAGGCAGAAACTAACAAGGATGAAAACACAGGTGTAAAGCTCAATCTCAGAGCCGAGGGGCATGCTCGCAGGGAGAGAAATGCTCCTTGGCGCCGTCAATATAATGATGCACACTTGAAGAGGCATCAGAGTTGATCACATCGATTGGGATAAAAATGGAACTAGTTTGCATCAATGGCTTCTAATGGAATGGAGCGCCCGACACAGGGCGACTGTTTCCGATTATTGGTATTCGATAGGAGCGTGCCCGACTATCTCTTGGACTGCACTGAGCTCAGTCGCCTGCCTCTTGTTGTAATACACGGAAAACTGATTTAAAGCTCAGACAATGTCACTTGGATGTGTGACTTGACATGATAATGCATTATAACAGTGTTTATAAGTGATTATAATAGACTGTATTGCATGATAACTATGGAAGTCATCATGCAATATGATCTTTGCTGTCATTAAGTGGAAATTATGAACTATGATGATACTTGAACATTTAAGTCCTTATATAATGCTTTATAATGTGTTATGATTATTGTTATAAAGCATTGTGAAAATATTTATGAGTGCCAATAACTCTAATAACACACTGTTAAGTAGATTATAACATATTATGATATGCTTATAATGCACTGTAGACATTGGCGTTATAGAACATGTTACACTTAAGCATTATGAGCCAAGATTTCTTAAGCACATTAACAGACCTGTACATTGTTGCATTATAATATAGACTGGATGATAGACACTAAAACACAATCTTTAGTGACAAAGAAGCACGAAAAAATAAATTTGAGTGGATCAGATTTTTATTTTTTTTCTTGCTCTTAAGCAGCCCTCACTGTGGTGTCCTTGTACTGCACTTCCCAGCAATCAGTTGTCCACCACCCATAAAATATTGTGCTTTCAGAGCTGAACATTGCTCTGAGATGGAATACAGAGCGCTGCCACCATCACAATGCCCTGCTGTAATGCAGTGTTGAGTTCGTTGAGACATTCAATCAATGCAGGAAATGATCGCTTGCACCAGTTTATTATATTCTTCTGTGTATCATACAGACGCTTTCACACTGAGCACAAAGAAAGGCAAGAAAGGCTGTATGATAATGTAATGTAACGAACGCTGAAAGGGAAGAAGAGAGTGGCTTCAAGTTGCACAAACCAAAAGCCTCAGCTTTCATGTGGGTTGGGGAGTAGTGGAGAAGCACTTTATCTTGGACTTTGTGGTGATGATGGAGTTTGTTGCCATATGCTACTTAACAACAGGAAACAGGGAGGCTTAACTGACAGTGTTCAGGACTGTACACACAGACGGAACGGGATGATGTGTGGGGAGGTTTCAAAGGAAATGTACCCAAGGCTGTTAGGAGAACAAGCAGCAGAGGAGGATGGGCCGAGGAATAAAAGACCACCCTGGAGAGAAACGGATTCATTCCTTTATGTGTTGCAAATAAAGGCTATAGAAGCTTTTTAGTGATTAAACTCACCTGCCAACTAATCAATATTCTTCTATTAAAAGTGGGTAAAATGGCTGTGTAATGTGAAAGAAGTCGATCACCCAACGTGCAGTTCTGTCGCTGTCCAAAGGTGGTGCTAGAGGGGAACCTAGTTAGTAGTAAATAATACATAGTAGATAGTACATAATACATAGTTTAAAGCATAAGCCCATTGACAATGCCTCTGTTAGTTAGGTAAATTGGGATTCGGGTGATCAATGGATTGACTTTGCGTGGCCAGAAACCTCTATGAAGAAAAGCTCTTGTTACTGGTAGACAAGTAAACAGGCCAAACTCTGTGAATATCAACTAAATATCACGATGTCAATTGGGTTTACAGCTTGTTTTGAGGTGGTGAATGTCATGAATGCTGATGTGACCATCCTCCAAGGCTAGCTTTTGGAAGACTTTACGGGACCACTGAAGACAACAGATGGAATTTGACAAGAAGCTGGTGTTGGGCCACAAGAGAGGACACACAGCAGTTGTGAACAGCAAGAAATGATGACAAACCGAAAAAAATAAAAGACTTTAAACCAATTGTCAAGGTAATTGGGAGCAGCTTTAATAATCAGGAACCTGCAGGGCAGCTGTGGCTAAAGTAATCCATGGAAGATGCAGGTACTGTCATTAGATCTCACAAGGCCTCGATATGACATGAGCAGATGTGATTTTAAATGAACACAAACTGAGTTCAGAGAGCTATCAACTTCAAATTCTAACAACCTTGGTTGAAATAACCAAAATAATAATATCTGTCCCTCATAAGAAGAAGAACTGAAGAGATATCTAATGTGTGAAACTTTGTTGGAACAAACTGATTTAGGGAGTCTGGGTGAGGAGAGAATAAATCGCTTAAGAAAGGAGGAGTGGGATATTGAAAGGCAGTTGCCATAAAGAACCCCAGGTATTGATTACCTGGTTAAGAGGACCGGTAGCTACAGTCCAAGAATAAACTGATTAGACGGACTGAGAGATTGAATGTGATTGTGTGCATTGTGTGAAAGAGGAACAGAAAGAGACGGGAAAAGCTCCTTAGCATGATGAGTGTTTGATCCGAAGAAAAGGCTCCCCATACTGTCTGTAACCCTCCTGTGCTGTGCTGCTTCTCCTGTAGCATAACACCCCCCCCCCCCCCCCACCCCCCATCCTCCCCCCATTTCATCCCATCCCATCCCAGCTTCGGCAGGGTCCCTCTGTTCTGTACGCCGCGCCGACCCAGCCCTTCAGTGGACTGTGCCATTTGATCCATGCAGAAGATGATTCACGCTCTGCGATCTGGGGAGTAAGAGCGGCAGAGGAACCCCCCTTCACCCTCCACTCCTCCACATCCATAATTCAGCATTTGCGCCTTCGCCACCAGCAGCAGCCATCCCCCCCCACACACACACACACACACACACACACCACCACCATCCCCTCCTGTCTCCTTCCTCTTCCTCCCACTGCTTTTTTGCTGCTGCTACTCAATGCCGTGTGCACTCCAGCACGGCATCCACAACCTGAAGTATCAGCCGTCTGTAATCCACCCATCTGGAGCGCTACGTCAAGCGGCACAGGTAAGGTGAGAGCAGAAACAAAGTGCTACTTCTTCTTCATGAGATCCAGAGTTTGAGGCGTGTGGAATACATGTCGGCTGCATGCATCTCTTAAAAAGTCTTGTGGCTGATTCGCTTCCTAATTTACTGCATAATTTACCTTTTTTTTGTTTTGTTTTTTTTTGTTTTGCAACTAGATGATTTTTTGGAGCAGAGACTTGGTGAAACTGTTGCTATGGTAGCTAAGTGAGGCAACCGAAAAATGAGCAATAAAAAGTCTGTGTTAACCCATCGGGGGGTACATTAGAAATTGTTGGAGCGTTGGTCGTTGGCATGTAATAAAGTTTAATGTCCCCATGTGAGACCCTAATCCCACCATCACACACACACACACACACACACACACACACACACACACACACACACACACACACACACACACACACACACACACACACACACACCCATTCCGCCGGCTGTTCTTACCTTTATCCACTCAAAGGGTGAAACATTGAAGCTTATCATGTGAGTTCAATCACTGGACTCTTGGTGGAGCTCAAAGGAATCTGGACTGTGTTGCTTTGCCAGATTTATGCACACTAACAGGATGAAATCCCACTGTTTTATATTCCATTGTGCATGGAAGCATCCGGTTACCGACTGAGGGGTTTACAGTGTGATTTGATTATTGAGATATGTGCTGTGGCTGCATTAGATACATGCTTTTGATCCGATATTTGTGGGGTTTGATATTTGAATAATCCCCATTGGGTCCCACTTTTGATATGTAGCCTATAAATGTACATACAAATGGGCTATCTTTTTATATGCCCTGTTTTTCCTGCAGATTGTGTTCAATTTAAAAACAAAATATATAAGGGACATTTAAAAATTGGAAAAGCTGAAAAAGGATTCCGGATGCTAAAATACAAATTTTGTCTTAAATTTGTCTTTAAATCATAAAAATTCATGTCATAAAGAGTGAATGTTTTCAAATTGGAAATGTTGAAACGTATTTCTGTTTATGTGTCAGTCTGTATCATTCACACGTGCACACGGAGCAACATGTGGCCAGAGATTGATAAGTGAGCCTTGCCTGAGGGGAGTGAATTGATTTGATGTAGCGTGGCATACCTTTACGCTATTTTCAGCGTTTCTGTTTCATAATGCAGCAGGTGTGGAACAGACTTCTGGAGAGAGCAGGAAAAGAAAAGGGGGAGAGACAGAGAATGTGTAATATTTCTGTGAGACTGTCTGCTGATGTGCTGCTACATGAGAGAGTGTTGAGGTGCACTCAAGCCGAAGCCTGACGCAAGATTGTCAACACAGCTGGATTTCAAAGAGGCTGCTTCAGAGTGGGAAGCTGTCGAGATTCTTTTCAATTGATTGAGGCAGGGAGAAAGGTAACTAAACCAGTGATGTTTACTGAATAAAACAACCAATGAGAAAGCAGATGTAACCACTCTTACATTGTTATTTATATGGACTCCTTTTCATAAGACTTTAATTTCCATGTTTCTTTGCCCACACTCACTGCGCTGTACACTGTAACACATTTCCCCCGCTGGTGAGCTGCATTGTTAAAGGCTGAGGTTCTCATGCTTGTTGATAGAGGATGATGTAGTGAGACCAGTTGCACAATGGGAAAGATGTTGTTGTGGCTTGTCAGCTTTTATGAAAAAAGAGGAAAACTGGCTATGTTTTTGGAACCTATTCAGCCCTTTAAAAAGTAACATAGTATTTATATCCACTGGATCTGGACAGGTTTTCAAAGAGATAGCCAACAAAAATAAATCAGAAATCTTTCTGGCAACTTTTGTAGTGTTCATTTTTCACAGCTAAGCTGTTGATCAGTCTTTACAGAGGTGTTTATGCATTTCACTTCCAAGAGATCACCTGTCAATCAATCAGTGCTAATAGATATCATTCCGGCTTCTATTTTTTGGTGTTTTTCTCCATCGGGGTCAACGTCAAATGAGATGCTGCACCCCGTAGATGCTGAGGCTTCATTTGAATTTGGAACACACAAATATGATTTCCTGTGTTATTTTAACCACAGTATTTTAATGACGCCTGGATGTAATTACACAGCCTGATGTATATTTATAGCTTAAGCGGTCCTAGCTCTCATTTTAGCGAGCTGCAGACGGATGTGCTGTTACATAAAATGAGTCTGTGCCTGTGATGTTGATGAATGGAATTTAATTCATGAACGATTCTCTGTCTAAAAAATGGACTGTTTAAAATGGATGTGGTCTCAGTGATCTCCCCCACAGGTTTCTGACTAACTGTAGTGAAGCTAGTTATATACAAATAAACACCTGTGAAACACATTCACTGTTGTCAGTGAAAAATAAGTATAAATGCTAAAACAAGCTTTGTTTACGTTTTTCTCACATGTGACTTCTTGCAATCATGTGAATATTGTGCACGGGTGATGATGTCGGTGTTTCATATTGACTTTTGACATCAATTCGTCGACCAATGCACAATGGGTTGTCTTCATTTTTTAGGTGTCCGTGTCACCTCCTCTGCGTGCCCCTGGGACCCCTAGATACTCATGACACTTGTGTTTGTGTTTGTCTGCAGATGCATTGACATGTGCCTAACTCCAGTTTAAGGCCATCTTGGACATCAGGTACAAAGCTGTGGGTCTAAAGATTGCAGTTTACAATATTTATTATATGAACAGTAAGCATTTATTTATCTTAAGTAAGACCACAATGTCCCCCACCCAAAACTATTTAAAGCACTTTTAATTGTAAACCTTTATTTACACCTTATAGTGGCAGCAGATCAGGGAGCATGCTCATAAGAGTCATATGGGTCTTTTTTTTGGAATGAAAATATAAAACATTTATATGAGAAAACCTGTTCTGCTTTGCTTAATCAGACATCGATCAATTATTAAAACTTAACCTTACATGATTGTATCCAGGCCATAAGAGGTTCAGGAAATTTCATTGTGAGAATGAAATCATGAAACACAGAAGCTGAGGCGTAATTCATTAATATTAAACATAATACGGCCCCTGTTTGAATAGGGCTATTAGCAACTGATGGTCTGCATCTGGGTTTCAGAGTTAACAGGAATCCATTGTTGCACTTTCCATAGAGCTGTTGATTAAAAATGCCTCAAGCAGATGCGTGTGATTACACAGCTGCTACCTGATAGTGGAATACAATAAGCATAATGGTGGCAAAGCTGTGTGGTCGGATGACTTTGGTTCTTTTTTTTTTTCCTTTTGCTTACGTCACAAACTGAAGCCTGTTTGACATAAACGTTTAAATGAGATCTAGTTGAGACATTCGTGGTTTGAGAACTCCATTTTCTCCCTTCATTCCGAACACAATAGATTTTCTTCGGATAGAAAAGCTGCCAAAATGTCTTTCTTCTGACATGTCATGCTGCGTTCTAAAGAAACTCTCTCATTCTCTTTCAGACGTAGTTTTAGAATAACAAGTCGGACCGTCAATAAAACCATTCTGTGAATTCCTTGTTTACTTTCAGCCGCCTGGTGTGGAGCCACCTGAGAGTGAAACAGGCCAAACACATCACTGATCATTGACCCTTAATGACAGAGTGAGGCAACTTGTAGAGAACTATGTTTAGAAATGTTCTTACCAAATAATGACAATAATTTGGCGCGGGGCCTTTTTATCAAGAAGTTTAATTGTATTTTTCCAGATGGAATTATATGTTATGTATGTATGCAGGTACTTATGTCATAAAAGTTCCAAAATAAATGAGTTTCAACATTTTAAATAATACATATAGGAGTGTGAATATAATGTGGAAAGTGAAAAAAGATATTAAGCTTCTTGAAAGAAAAGGAAAGAAAAAACAGGTTGGAAACGTGTGCAGCTGTGCATTGCGTTCCATCTTTGAGGTTTTGCTTGCTGGGCAAAGTGTGTCTAGGGAAGTGCCCCTTTAAAAGATTACTTTGATGACATTTCTCCATCATTAGTCAGTTGGAAGAATAAAAAGACAGAAAAGATGTGTGAGAGGAGGTGTAACAAAGCAACAGCGGTTCCAGACGGAACCCGAGACGCTGCCTTTATTGTGCACACACCTTCACCAGCTGAGCCTCGTGATTCATACGCTGCTTGCTGCTTTTCTAAGGGTTTTAATCATCTGTTAGTAATAAACACTGGCTTATTTCATGCAGCTTTCTTTAAACCAAACTCTACACATTTAGAATGTCTAGCAGTGACTTATGAGCATCTTTTTTCCTTTTCATTTTCTGATGAATCACCTCCTTATTATTCTGCTGTGATACATCAGTGGCCGGGCAAATTGACCTTTGATATTTACAGGCCGTAGCCAGCTTGGTCTGATTTCATCGATCGGCATTGATTCATTCCACATGGGGCGTCGCTCGGAGTGTGTTTACTCTGATCAATGGGTCTAATGGGCAAATACAAATTTCGTCAATCTCTCTCCTACTTCAGCTAGTCCAAACTAATCTCCCTGTGTGGCTTGGAGATATTGCTAAGATACTAATCTCCCAGTTCTAGAGGGTCAGTCTCTTTTCTTTCTTTCTTTCCTTTGCTTTGATTTCCTTTCAAGCTGTTTTATTTATTTATTCCTCAGTCCGGCTCCTTTTTTTCTGCCCTTAAGATGGTCACTATTAAGGAAATGATTCTCTCATAGTTTCAACAGAAAGGTTTTCCGAATGATTCCATCTTTGAGATGCTCTACATGAACACTTTAGGTGGGAACATCACAGTTTAATGCCACTATAAACTGCAATGCCCTAATGTGGATGAATGCTGTCACCAAACAGCCCTGTGGTGGCACTGTTTTTCCGTTATTAATCTGCAGAATGATTCTTCATATCTCACTGAGACAAAACAAAAGAGAAAATAATACATCTATATATAAACACACACACACACACACACACACACACACACACACACACACACACACACACACACACACACACACACACACACACACACACACACACACACACACACAAAGGGGGAGAAGGAGGCAACTGCTGTTGAATCAATATGTCAGCATAATAGAATGCAAATATTTTGATCTCAGCCTGTTTATTCATTAACAATCCACAAAAAAAGAATCACATTGACAGATTGGGCTCATCCATAAACACTCAACACAAAGTTGTGCTGTTTTTTCCGCAGAATAAAAGCGACTGATGGAGGCGTCTGTGGGTGCTCCACTCAAACTGAGGTTTAACATGTGCCATGTGATATGTTTAAACAGTCCAGTTCACCAGGGATTAGATTAAAGTTTAAAACTGAAACACATAGTTTAGAGGATTATGATGGTTCTGTATCACTAAGACCAAGTAGCTATCCATTTTAACATCATACAATCACTTCATTCGCAGTTTATGATGGAGGCGGAGGAAAAAAGAAGAAGTGCAAGTGAGTTGAATAGAAAGGCAATGCAGTTTGCTCTTTAACAGAAAGATACGAGCCTGACACTAGAAAGTGACTGCAAAAAGAGTCGAATCAAATACACTATCATTAGATACATGTCTTATGTATTTTTTAACATTCAGTCTTATATTCTGTTATTTGTCATGGTGGAAATACCGTATTTTTGCAGAGTTAAATCATCTCATTAACACCACTTGCAGATTTGGGATTCCCCAGTGGGCCTACAAAAGCAATATATGCACACATTACCCTAACAAAAAAAGCTCACTAAGTAGTACATGCATGTATGAAATGTATTTTTATATGTCGGAATAGAAGAAGAGGGGGAGCATGTGGTATTTAACCCTTTCTAAACGACATACAAGCTGTCATGATAGGCCTCGACAGCGTAAGGTGATTTCACGTACACCACTGACATCTCAAATGCTGCACTGGTGAGATAAAGTCTCCGTTTAAATTGCCTCCAATTCTAAATTAGCTCTGGTTCTAATAACTGCTTCCGTGATTTCTTTTCTCCACATGAGAAAAGTCATTATCCAGTATCAGCACAGTATGTCAGCAATATTGCCAGCTGTAGGGATGCAGCAGTTTGGTATCAGGTCAGAGACTTTTGACATGCGGCATCGGGGCTTGTCAGCTATCAGTCTACTCTTTTAAAGATTAAAGAGCATTTTCAGAACCTCGTTCTGGCCCCAAAAATGCGGCAGAGTGCAGCAAACAACAAACAGCAGCAGTTACAGTGTGTGTGACCTAATTTTATCATAATCTGCCCCGCACTGAGCCAGTTACCAAAAAGCGCTATTAGAATAACTACATTTGAGAGCATGGAAATTTAAAAGGCTGGCACGCTGAAGGTGCAATGCAAAAAGTGCTCATCGAAACAACTCATTCTCTCTTCTCTTGAAACAGTTGTCTCCTGAGCACAAGTGGCCAGTGTCACTGGTTTCCAAGGCAATTTAACTTGTGCAAAGAGTTCTCGTGGATCGATTGACGTTGTGAAACAGGTGGAGTGGCCTGTTTGTTTCATGATATTGACATGAAACAAATCCCTGCATTGCATAAATGAAGATGGCTGTTTTCCACTTCAGAAGAAGGCCTTTTATATTTGGAGGATAATTATTTTCTTTCATTTCCCTTGTTTCAAGAAGATGCTTCATTTGAGAGATTTATTTATATTAATCCAAAGAGAATTTGTGTTTTTACTTTTTTCATTAAACCTAACCCCAACATTAGTGTCACTAATGTCATAGAACGACCTAATTATATTACATAAAGCACCAAAATGGCAGTAAATTTGTCACAATATCAAGAAAATAATTCTCTTTTCACCACTAGTAGCTGTAAACTCCTATAGTATTCTTATAAAACATTGTAATATTTCTAATAATACACCCCACTTTTTGAAATAAATCTATACCGTGTGTAAGATTATGATAAATGAAGGAACAGAGTAGCTTGGATTTGACATAACACCTATGAAAATCATTTGTTCTTACACTCCCAGTTAATATCCTGAGAGTATCTCAAATTATGGGCATTAAAATCGGGCTGCTATCGACACTGTCATAACAGAGTTAAGGAGCTAGGAAAGCCTTGACTTCCACATGGCCACTTCATCATTATTATATTCTTTTTTATTTTTGACAACCTCAACTCAGGTAATTTCGCAGGACTGCTGCTACAAATCAGCCCAAATGGCCTTGAGTGGGTGGAGGGGGATGCATATTCACCGCCAGTGTGGAGGTAGAGTTTTTAGCCATGACCTATTCTTTTTGGCCAATGGGAAAGAGAAGTGTGCCAGCATGATTAATGGTCATGATTACCTACTCAGAAAATGTGGTTTTCTGGCCCAGCAGCTTCACTTTTATGACTTAAACCTGGGGCAAGATGCTCCATCATGCACGCAAAGCTGCATACAGACCTCACAGACAGCGCGTGGTGAAGACCTAACACATCTCTGATAAAGTGTTTAGCGTCAGATGTGTTAGAGAGGAAGGTAGAGCCTCGTGGATTGTTGTTTGGACATCTATGTTGAAGATGTCCATGTCCATGAACATCAACCATTCGCCTCAGGGGTTTTGCAGCCCAGCCAGGACAGATGCCAAATTTCTATCGGACATGTGTTTATGTACACACAAAAGAGGCTAATTGTAGGACAGATTGTAGTGAGCAAATAAAGCAGAGCAAGGAAAGCGCTCTGAGGTGAAAACATTTCTAAAATCTCCTCCAATACCTGATCTGATTCTAGAGTGGCTGCTTCATATCAAAGAGAAGCTGCTGACCAAATAATCCCAGAAAGCCTTGAGAGTGACAAAACCACAAGATCGACACTCTTCATTTACTAATCACCTCTTTCTGTCTGTATGTTACAAAAAGCCTGTGTCTCTGTTAATTTCTGTCACAAACACCCTCATTCCACCTCCACCAAACGACTCCGTATCTTGCCAACGAGCCACAAAGGTTAGCCCCTCTAAAAGGTTACAGTTCCCTCTGACATTTCCCTTGATGGCTTATTTGGCCCTTTATTTTTGAGAAATATCAACTAGCTTGTTGTTGCCACTTGGAGTTACTTACTCATTAAACGATATTAAGAGAATGTGTCCTGGATCAAAAAGAACTGAGGAAAAAAAGACTGGTGACCATGCTACTTAACACAGGCTATGACTTTCATCAACACCAACATCTGCAGCTGATGCTTTCAACTCATCATGTTAATGGTGAACTGCACCTGACGCTCATTTTAAAGTCACATTGATAAGAGCGGATAACAGAAACATACGGTGAAGAGGAAATGTATCAAATGCTAAGTACTCCAATAATCTTCCATTTGCTTTCTTGGCTAGGGAACAACATTTCTTGTGGCAAACGCACCGTCATCCATCACTGAAAATATGAGTGCAGCCGAGGTTGTTCCAACAGTGCAGGCAGGGAGTTTTAAACGTGAGAAATCTCAGATCCTGGCTCGGTAGCAGCTGACTCACTGGTAGTGAGCAACAACCTTATCAAACCCTGCAGATATATCAAAGCCATTTTTGTGCCACGGGACCTTAAAGTCTTACTTATTGCACCTTTTACACCTATAGATATGTCAGTAGCCTCCATTACATATCTCAGTTGATGGTTATGCACATAAAATACATCTGCAAATGTATCTAGGCAAACAGCAAAAGCCAAGGTACGGTTGATTGAAAGTGTGACTGGACTTTGGTAAGGCATAATGGAGCCATTGGTTTTGGGTTGCAATGACACCTTTAACTTCACATCCAAGAACCAACCAGAAACCTTCTCGATCTGAGAGGTCTATTATGATACATTTGGCAGTCAGTGAAAGGCCTTACACGAACACACAGTTATTGGGCTTTAAGTGCATTTGAGGGAAACCTATAATTGCCGAACCCCCACTGATAGGATAGATCATTTCAGGAAGTTGATGTTCTTTTACTTTGCACGGCAGCTGGATTCTGGCAGATCTCTCGAGATCACAAGACAATCCACGTCGTCAGGCTTCAGGTAATGCGTTTGTGTCGGGACAACAGGTGTCCTGATCAATCAGCGTCCTGTGAGGAGCTACGGGCTTTGTTTAGGGGTGTGTGTGTGTGTGACGCAACACAGAGATGAAACTCTTTCTTCAAAACAACAATGGCTGCTCGAGGTTATCATAGATGCTGCAACTATATAAGAACCAGAAAGAATGTATTGATTGAAAGAAGAGCAAAGAACAGCATGAAGGCCATCTCTTCTTGAGCATAGAGTATAGGGTTTTATTGAAGTGCAGAGACTTCCTTGAGGATAATGGCGGATGGTTTTGGACTCACAGTTACTTGATGATTGTGCTTTCAAAACTGCGACCCTGGTCGGAGTCCAGCAGAGCAGGAACACCACACTTGTAGAACGACTCCTCCCTGAACACACATCTACTGATTGCGAGTAGGGATGACATGGGAAAACCTGGAGAAAACGTCAGTCAAAAACAACACTTGTTCTCTCCCATCTCTAGCAGGTTCTGTCAAGAAAAATATCAATCACTAGCACACTTCACAGTACCTTTGATGACGGTGACCATCGCTGCTGAGATCAACACGCTCTCAGGGACGGGCCGACCGTCATCAAGGGGCATCCGTCTTCCTGCCTCTGGAATGAATGAACCAGTCATTTCTGTGCATGCTCAGCCATTCCTCCACTGACTGGCAGTTCCTGTGTTGCTGCTGGGAGGCTGACTGCAGCAGCTCAGCTCCGGCTTTGTGTGCTGCAGAGCCACTGGGGCAATGGTGTTTGTTGCCACCATGCATGCGGTGCGTAGCACAAAAGCCATTTGTGGTCTCTCACCCCTTCCCGTGCCCGAGATTTATTGTGGCCTGTTGTGTTTTTATATTTTCTGTATCCAGCTACTTTGAGCAAAGCAAAACTATTCCAACAGCGGCACTCAGCAGAATAGCTCCGATAACGGGGTACTCAGACCCAAAGATTAGAGACAAGGGGGTTTCTGGCTTAAATCCTTCAACTGTGAGAAGTGAATTATTTGCTCTTGTGCAAGGCATGTGTCCCCAAAAGTGCTGTGATGGAGCTGCTGAGAGGATTCCAGCACTGTAGACTGTAGTATGTAAGAATGTGGTTTAACCAAAGGGCTTAGAAGTAGAGTGTATGTGTGATTGTGAAGCAGGGCAGAGCTGGGAAACAAGAATGCAAACTCAGCAAACCCTCCTCCAGATTAATACATATTATTGTGTCGGGGGCGTTTCATTCTTGAGCTTGCGCTGCTCAATTCAGTCTGCTTTCCTCTGAGCCATATTGGTGGTTGAATTGATGATGTGGGAAAGTATTTGTTTTTCATGGGGGAAGATTAAAACCACACAGTGTAGGTAAAATCAAAGCCCTGCCAGAATGTATGTCCATAATAATCAGAGTTCATTTAGCAGTCTTTGATCATTCTGAACCGAATAGAAAAAATAAAAACACATACTGCAGACTGTACTGTGACCTAATCATTGCTATATTCACATGATAGGACATGTGTGGAATACATAAATATTACATAACAAACACACTTCATTATATGTCTATAATACAGGCTGAAATGGTCTTGAATCATCAGTGAAACATTTAACAAGAAATAAAATATAACATCTCCGTTTACACAAGCATCCATTTAGCAGGCCACACCTATAAATGATCAGTCCTTGATTGATTAATTTCATCTGATGCTTTAAATAAAATACGCCGCACTGCAGTCATAACGTGCGTTCAGAATCAACGAGGATGAAAACACAATAACGCCTGAAGGCTTATTTTCATTGATGTCCTCTGGTATAAAAATTAATACACTGCAATATGAAACAACGCACAACAAGACAGCAAGTGCAGAATACAATAAACACATAAATAGCCGGTGGCAGGGTAGCTATGCCAACATGCTCTCATTATCTTGATCATAAAAAAACGTACATTTAAAATTGAAATTGAATATGCTTCATGGTACCTTGTTACCATTTATTTTTTATAAACGTGCTCTGGTTAATACTCTGATTATTAAAGGCAGATTATTTCACTGTAATGCTCACTATAGAGAAATGCTCATTATAGGCTATTGATTGAACAAGTATGAAGTCGGTCAAGCTCTTTTAAAGTGGCTGTGATTAACCATTGATGTGATTTTACACTAATCAACATCCTATCCATGATTCGTATGTTTAAGTGAAGCCCTTCTCAGTATAAGTACATCTGAACAGGCTGTTTGGTGATGAGCATATGTGATGTTGATGGTGATGTAATGTAAAGGAACCCCTGGTACACATGTCCCACAGTGTGCCTGTTTTAACCACACTGCATGGACCATGAAGTTACTTTCTGTTGTTTTGGCTTCACTGTTCTGTCTCCAGTCCCATCGTAGAGGGAGATCACGTCCGAGGCAGCAAGGTTCATCTGGGGCACCATGTCGATTATGTAGTATCTATGAACATATAAGTGTTTAACTGCAGCGTAAAGATTGTTTACGACACTCATCAATTGATGTTATGATCTGCTGTCAGAACAATCACGAACTGTAGTGAAGCCATTTGCGATTGTGTATCTGAAAGATGTCATCATGTCAGGTATGACGTATTAGTATGCTGAGTGATGAGTAATCTTCCATCCATATATTTTTCATATGCTTTTTTTTCAACTTGGTGAGAGGTGTGGTACGCCTTGGACAGGTTACATTTCAGAAAAAAAAACACTCAAACCTGTGGACTTTCTTGGATTTGACCCTGAAGTATATCAATTACAGCCATGATAAGAGCTGGTCGAATTCTATAAATAATAGGAAAAATACTTAAATGCTTCCTCTCCTATGTCCTTAAGCCTAGGATACACTGGGAGATATTGCCATCCCACAATTCCTCCTGGCGTCATTCTGCCTTTCATGAAAACAAACAATTTTCATGTAACAAATAAGGAAAAACAAAACAAGCAAAACAAATAAAATCTAAATATAGCTAAATATCAATAAACCAATTCTCAAAAACCACATAAATAATCAAAATGAATAAATGTGTTGAAAGGTTTAAGAAGAAGTATAAACTTATATTGTCCTACCCCTCCTTCATAATTAACTCAATATCTATCATTGAAACATTTGTGACTGGTAGCCTTTATTCCTTTTTTAATTTCCATCCCAACCTGGGAAATGAAGCAATATATTTCAGCTCATTGTCAAAGTTAAACATAAGATAACCCTTTATAAGTCCGGCAGAGGGGACATTTGCAGCATTACAGCAGCACAGGGGATAATGCAATAACAAGGAGCATCAGTTTAAAAAAAACAACATTATGGGCCTATAATGAATAATCAAAACTTGAATAAAAAAATTTGAATTCAAATTAGTACACATAGGAAATGATACAATTGAACAGTTAAATAGATATTGCACATGAGTGAATTGTCAGTTTTGGTGGGAGTATTGTTGATTCAAAGTTGGACAGTAGCAGGAAGGAAGGAAGGAAGGAAGGAAGGAAGGAAGGAAGGAAGGAAGGAGGGGCCTGCTGCATGCCTCCTTCACTAACCGTGGGTGAGGCAGCCTTTCACTGAAGGAGCTGCTCATGAAGCCTGCATGAGCCGTCATGGTACGTACATGCGGGGTGAGGTGTAAGATTCACTATTTATAGTCCATCTTTAGAAACTCTAACCATGGCAGACCCACGCCATTAACGTAGGCAATCAGGTCATTATGACGTAGCCTAGTGTAATATCAGGGGGATTCTCCTAACGTCAATGAACGCTCCTTCACATCTTTCCTTGACCTCATCACTTTTTACATCGAGAAACAAACGTTAGGAAGTACTTTTTTGACTTTTCAACCAAAGCCCAATTATTTGTGTGTCTCTATCCATGGTGCTGAAACATTCAGGTCCAGTTTCTCTGTGTCTCTATCCATGGTGCTGAAACATTCAGGTCCAGGTATTCTCTGTGTCTCTATCCATGGTGCTGAAACATTCAGGTCCAGTTTCTCTGTGTCTCTATCCATGGTGCTGAAACATTCAGGTCCAGTTTTCTCTGTGTCTCTATCCATGGTGCTGAAACATTCAGGTCCAGTTTCTCTGTGTGTCTCTATCCATGGTGCTGAAACATTCAGGTCCAGTGTCTCTGTGTCTCTATCCATGGTGCTGAAACATTCAGGTCCAGTGTCTCTGTGTGTCTCTATCCATGGTGCTGAAACATTCAGGTCCAGTGTCTCTGTGTATCTCTATCCATGGTGCTGAAACATTCAGGTCCAGGTATTCTCTGTGTCTCTATCCATGGTGCTGAAACATTCAGGTCCAGTTTCTCTCTGTGTCTCTATCCATGGTGCTGAAACATTCAGGTCCAGTTTCTCTGTGTGTCTCTATCCATGGTGCTGAAACATTCAGGTCCAGTTTCTCTGTGTGTCTCTATCCATGGTGCTGAAACATTCCAGACAAGTCTCTATGCGGTGTTGAAACATTCACACTTCTTTGTTATACATATCTTTATATCAGACTACCGATTCTTCTGACATTGCTCAAAAGAGAAATGAGGATATTACAAATAGCATAAGAAAATATTCCTTCTTACAAGTTTTATATTTTACAAGGCTTAGACATTTTGAAAACAAAAAGGACAGATTTGTGGCTTTTCAGAATGTGATACAAAATGTTCCTGCTCTGAAAAACTGCTGCTGTACAGAGTGCACCAGGAGCCTATGGGATTTAAAGTCAATGTTCTACAAGCCTCCAGAAAACCAACGGCAGACACAAGAATATGCTTCGCAGACTGTGCACTTCTTTGTGAAAAAGCCTACCAACACTGGCTATTTACTGCTCAAAGAGACACTCAAACAACTCCTGTATTACACAATATTCTGTTGTGAAGGTACGATGAGAAACCTGTGTTCATCAACATGTAACAATGACACATTTCAACCCCAAGGAAAAGTCTCTATTTCATGACAGATGAATGAATATTTTCTTATACAAATTTCACTTCTAAAATGAAGGTTTTGTGTTTGTGAATTATTTGGCACATATATGACTGAATGTAGATCATTTTTGTCAAGATTATATATGTATGTTTTGAATTAAGTATCATTGATCGAATTTGGCCAGCACATAAACTAAACAATTTGGCTAATAGTTGAAAAAACCAACCTTACTTTAAAGCTAAATCCAGTGTTGTATAAAATAAATAAATAAATCAACTGATAAAACAGAAATCCTCTTTCACTGGTAGTGGTGGTGCCTTAATGAAGCAAAAAAAAATACAGCTCCTGACAGGCAAAATACCACACAAGTCAAAGCATTAAATTCTCTTTATTGAATAATTATCTATGAAAACCATACTCAAACCTTTACATTGATCCAGAAACATTGAAACTGAAAAAACTATTATTGCTACTGGTAATGAAATGCAAAAGAGGTCCCTCATGCAAAACTTTTTAATAAGCACCGAACACAGTAAGGACGACCTGAAAGCTTTATGGCTTCTTTCCAACTGAAATCTTGACAAAACATTATAAATCAGGGGCATTGCCCTTTAAGTGCTTTAAGTGATGATGCATCTCTCCGCTCTGAAACTATCCTTCTGAGGTTTGGAGACCTGGGGTGGAAAATGAATCCGACCCACACTTTAATTATTTGGACATAAAATGCATCATTAGTGGTCTGTGTCTCAGATGGATGTGTGTTACAGGTGTGCGGACGTTAAACTCAAGGTTATGATTAAAAGCCGGCCTCAGGCACAATGCTCTGATGCCTTTATTGGGCTGCTTCCCTTAATGCTCAATGTGATATGAATGTTACAACAATTAAGTATGCCTGACAAATCAAATGTATAAACTGTGCGATTGATTGCTTGGCTGTTAATAAATCTGATAATGGGCCCTTTCTGACATCATTTAAAATCCAAGTCAACCACTTCCTACCTGAGACTCACTGGGACTTGTCTTAAGGGACTCAGGATGTACGTGATGTCGCCAAGACAGAGGGTCTTTGTCAATTTGAATCATTTCCCAGTTCAATGATCGCCCCCTCAAGACTCTGAGCGCCTAAATATTTCCGACTTTATTACTCATAACGCACTACCGATTGCATTAGTCCTATCTGGGCAGATTGGATTACGGTAAAGCCCTTTGACTTTATCACTGTTGATTTCCCTCGAGGCAATAGAATGAACTTTAATGAATCTCCATTTTTACCAAAACCCTTGCTGTGAGGTGCCTTAATTTGACATGCCATGGGCAATAAACGAGTCAAAAGCCCAGACATCTCAGATGACTAAAGGTGGCAGGTTTTGACCCGAGTCAGTAATTTCTGATTAGGTTCCATCAAGACGAAGTCCTTAATCAAAGAAATTGCCAAAAGAAATTTAAATATTCCAAGAAGTGACTCTGCTGAAGAATTGCAAGTGAGTTCTATTGGTTTTGTTACGTTGGTGGACACATTTAATACGGCCAAGGATTGAAGAATCGGATTCAATTCAATTGAGTGCGAGAAAGAATCTACGTACATCCAGATTCCACCGCTGCTATACATGCAAATTGATTGTTATGTGCTTAGTTTCTGCATTGTTTTATATGTTGTCTTCATGCATCTTGTGTTGGAGTGACACACGCAGACAAATTCATTGAAAATCGGTCAATTTTATGAACCATGTAAAATTTGGGTTATTTTAGAGAAGCATTCATCTCAGTTAATGTGAAAACTGCTTAAAGTTTTAGGAGGTTCTGGCCATGTTAGTAGTATTTTCCTCTCAAAATATGAGCTCACTCAGTACAAAACTTATTCACATTAACTACAGTTGTCAGACTGAAGACCAACTTATCACCGCCCCCTCAGTAGATTACTAATATTGCATCCACCACATTATCCTTTCATTGTTAGGAAATGTATTCCTCTTACTTATTTATTATTTTTTTCAGAATTTGATCATTTCATGCTGTCCTCTAACAAATGAGCATTTGCTTTGTAGCCACGTGTTTTTTTTATCATACAATATTTACATCTGGTACAAAGCTGGTGATGTCCAAGGTCCCCAATAGCAATCATTCATTATCAAGCACATTTCTATCATACAGGGCTGCACGGTGGTGTAGTGGTTAGCACTGTCGCCTCACAGCAAGACAACCTTCTGTGTGGAGTTTGCATGTTCTCCCCGTGTCAGCGTGGGTTCTCTCCGGGTTCTCCGGCTTCCTCCCACAGTCCAAAGACATGCAGCTTAGGTGCATTGAAGACTCTTAATTGCCCGTAGGTGTGGATGTGAGTGTGAATGGTTGTTTGTCTCTATATGTCAGCCCTGTGACAGACTGGAGACCTGTCCAGGGTGAACCCTGCCTTCACCCATTGACAGCTGTCCAGCACCCCCTTAACTGGATAAGCAGGTTACGGAAGATGGATGGATGGATTTCTATCATACATGCTGGGAAAGGGAGGAATACTTGTTACGTCAATTCTTATGACCCCTCCGCTCTTTACTTTTGTTACAGTGGCTCGTTGGTGATGAGGAAATTCAAGCTGATTAGACTCACTTGTTCTGGCTATGAGCATTTATTTGAGTCTTTGAATGAAAAAATGCAAATGTAGGTGTACCGGAACTGAAATCTAATCAAACAGACAGCGGTGACCTCACGTCATTCTTCAACATGATGCAACTCGGTTGCAATCTGAGTTAAAATTCAGCGTGTCTGACGCAGGGATTAAAGCAGCGCCACATGAACCATTAATAGGCGGGTTTTTTCTGACCTCCACACGGCGCACTAAGGTTATGTCCTAATTGGACAAGCTTCAATAAATGTTTGCTGCTCAGGTTGCAGACCTAATTCTCCAAATGACGTAGGTGGAATGTTGTTTTTGAAACCTTCTATAGTCAACATTTGTGGTTTAGAACATCATTCCTTGGACATATGAATTGGACTTCTGTTTGAATGCTCACATAGCACAAAGGATTACATTATCAAATCCTATTGGTAAATTCTATGCTTCTTAAAATAGATTACATCTGGATGGCTGATGTCACATACATCCAGCCTTTTTTTTTTTAAATATTACATTTTTGACAATTTGCTAAAGCTCTTGTCAATAGTAGAACCAATAAGCTTTTCTGCATCAACACTGTCAAAGCCAAATAAACATGCTCACATTTATGAATGTGCATATATTCAATACAGTGTTCACATGTCTAAATAAATTATGTTTGCTAGAAAAGTGTTTAATTTAAACTGCAAAGGGAAAAACATGAAGAGGTGTTTTGAATTTTTATGCAAGAATGACTTTATCTATATTTCATTTCCCAATTTAAAATTAATTTACTGTCTCTGGAGATTGCAGCTCCATCATCTCAACCTTGAAACAGCTTGAGGCCAGACACATTAGAGAAAAAATATCTATGATTAGCATCAGGCAAAATAAAGATGCATTTCTAATAACTTCAGTGTTACTTCCGCCTATCTTCCGGCCAGTGTTTGCTGTAATATGTGCCGCACTAAGTGACCTCAGAGATAGTTATGGGAACGTGTTTTAACTTGTCAGGATGATCTACTGCCTCTCTTATACTCTACCCTCTCTTTCAAATATAAAAACCTCACTGTAATTTGAATACTCCCAGATATTTTTTTTCCAGGGTACTTACTTTCCAATCTGATAACTTCATGGAAAATAATCATTTCACCAACTTTCGAGCCTGAGAATGCAGAATTGATTATTCTTTTTTTAGGTGGCACATTTGTTTATCTCAATGGAGTGGGGACCAGTCATGGTGACAGCATGTCAATTTCAAGATCAATTGTTGCCTCCTTGCCTCTGGCCTTTGCATTGCATTACCATAGTAATGACTTTTTGACCCTCCTTTTAAATGTGGAGATCTACATTCCTGGTTGTGGAGACAGATGGCGTACCTGCAAGTCATTTGGGGTGAGTAATGAATTATTCTCTACAGGACCTTGGGTATTCACACAAGAATCACAACTGACCGTTCATTTAATGGTTACGATGAAGTGGGAAGGCGTCAGTCTGTAAATGTCAGCCATTTACTGTCCTTTATTTTAACTGAACACTTAAGAACTGTTATTTGCTCGTACATATAACGTTTTTTTAACGGCTGGGACATCATTTTAAATACATAGTGAGGTACTGAAGCATCCTTCACACACAGTGTATTTGGAATAAAAAGACAAAAGACTGTAATTATGAAATCTGCTAGGCATTTCCACCACAACACAATAACGTAACATGTGTATTCCCTGTAAATCATATTTTTACATTATGTATGTGTATATTTTACATGAATAAATGCAAAATGTTTTTATGGATGTGTCATACATTCAAACATGCACAGTCCACATTGGCTTATGACACAAGGAATCATTTTCAAATCATACTACAAAAAGCCCAAAGATGAAGATTAAATACTCGGATATTCAGATTTTTATGGAAACAACTACAAAAACATTAAAAAAACAAAATATGTACAGTATTAGTTGATAAATCAAAATAAATAATAATAACAAGTAATCCATCTTGCTTCCTTGAGCAGGCTTTTGAGATAAAGCTAACCTAAAGAGTTCAATGTCAAAGACTATTTCCCCCAACAGTAGAAATGCTTTGCTATGGAAACCCTGAGGGCCAGTGGCGCTGACCATGAACTGTCTGCTGACAGTTATACAATAAATAATAACTTATAACTTTATTCATAGAGTACCTTTTACAGTAACAAAGTGATTGCCTAATAAAATAGACCACAATTAAAACAAAATGAGATTGAAATAAACTAAAAGCTCGAAACTAAACACATTCAAACACAGAGAGGAAACAATCTATAATATCGTAAAACATAAATAAAATCACAGAAATGCAAGTCAAGTATGACTTCTTCAACAGTTCCCAGATTTTTTATAATTAAACATCTGAATTCTTGAAATGTTTCTGAGATGATGAAATCAGGACTGAATCATTGAGTAAAGATGTTTTTTTATAAAACGACACCAAGATTTCTGCAATGATTGGTTGTTGATTGGGACTGAGAAAAAAGACTACTTGATTTTGGGTGATTGCACTATCTTGACCTATGATCAATAAGTCTGTCTTCTCAGAATTTAACTGCAGGACATTTTGTTACATCCTCTTGCAGAGGTCATGAAGTCAGTTTAGCAGGTTGGGGGCGTTCTGATGGTTGTGTGCAGGGTCAAAACCTGGATTGATCCAGTATCATCGCCGTAAAAATGGAAACTGATATGTCTACTTAAAATATTACTAAATTAACACAGCAAATCCCTAAAAAAAGAATTAAGGAAACATATAGAAAGTATTTCCAGCAGTACAAATGCCTCATAGCATCTCAATAAATGACAATACTACTGGTATGCTCTTAAGCAAGGCAACTGCCTCAGGAAGCTATTCAGTGGCCCAACACTGTCTCCTACAAAATTAGGTTTCCATACAACTAAACTACAACGTCAGATTAGGTTTGGAGGGTAAATGATTCCCTCTGGATTTAAGTGTCAGTTTTAAAAGTTGTAAATTGTAAGAGAACAGAAAAAAAGAAATAATTGTTTGGTTAAAACAACTGGATGGCAGGTGAAAATGACAACAAGATTTTAACAAAACAAAAATGCAACAAAAGTTCTTAGGTTATGCTTTGTCAGAAAAACCTAGGTTTGGTTTAAAATGCCTAAGAAATTGACCCAAAACAAAGAAAAGTATATCTAAAGTACTTAAACAGCAGTGTCCTGGGTGGAACAAATGTGTTTTTCAGCAATCTCATTTTAAACTTTTTTATGATAAGCCAAAAGCAAATCTATGACAAAAAGCCTTTCCTTCTAAACATTGTTCACGTTGCAGTTTTGTTGTATGGGAACATAACTTCTAACAGACAGGGCTGAGTGGTCAAGAGCAGAGGACGCTGGTATGCTGAGTGCCTTGTTAGGTGTAAATGTCTGCGGCTGCATGGATGCAAAATGGGTCGTAGCTGAAAAGGAACATGCCTGCTCAGCAAACATTACCTGGATTTAGAAAGAAAATAAAGCAGATGGAATGTTTAATACAAGGGATTTTTGAGGATTCGATGTATCCCTTGAGTGTTTCATTCAGTCGGAGCACTGGAGACTTGCTGACGGTCGTGTCGAATTGAAACCCCCGAACACACAACATTCCGTTATTATACAACTCAGAAGTAAATGCTGCTTTTACGTATATTCCGATCAGTGTGCATACAAACTGTGCTGTTGTCCTTTAATAGTGTCACGTTCTGTGTAGTGGTTGCATGAGAGGGAAGTTTGTATAGTTTGGACAGTTGAAAAAGTGCTGGCTTAGAACAGGGAAAGGGGCCCTAATTAAAAAAATAAAAAAATAAATGATCCGATCGCCTATTCACAGATGGCTGTAAGCCTGCCATGCAAGATGTCCCTCAGGATAGAAACATGCCTTCACTGCCAGGCAGATATTTGGCAATTTGAAAACTGTCGGCAAGCCTCATTTGCTCTCACACCATCCCGCGCTCACATAACTGTACCGTCCTGGCTGGGTTAAAGTCAGTCCTGCCTTGGCCGGGTGGAGAAAGAAGCACGACCAGCACCCTCTGCCAGAAGATATACTCGGTAGAAAGATGAAAAACTGGTATGAGCAAGACATTTTAGTCAACAACATAATTAGATGTGAAGACGTATACACAGCAGCTGGATGGAAATTATTCCTGCTGTTGGGTAAAAGTCTACAACAAATTCCAGTATAAAGACGAGCAACTATTTTTGTGAGTTATAAGTGCTGCTTAGACATGTTTAAAGAGCCCAAGTGTCTCGATACAATATCTACAGCACTTGTGTAATATTTAACCGAGCATTAAATATATTAAAAGTATTGATCTTGGCATGACAGCCGTTTATTTTCTTGATGTGAATTTATTTTAAACTATTGAAGACACTCTTCCTCTATGAAATTATGTATATGTTTTCATGTTGATATTGTAGGCATTTGGTGCCATAATATGATGTTAACGATTATTGATTGAGTGAGTGATGTCATGAGAGCAGTGCGACCTGATTGGTCTACATAGGTCTGCCAACCTATTGAAGACACGCACCCTCAATCTCTTGGAAAGTAACCTGATGAAGGTCTGTGTACCACTAAATATATCTATATGCAAGTGAAGAAGACAGTGTGCAGGGTTTTTTTGTTCTATACTGAGCATTAAATGACATATGTTGGTTCTTCACGAGATTCATGTTATTGATTGACAGAATAAATTAGCCACATATTTGATCATTCAATCCATGCAGCCTTTGTTTAAGCTTAATAGCTGCAAAGATCAGCAATAATTACTCTCCTGTAATTTTTAACAACCCAACTGATTTTCTGACACTAATATCCTACATTGCATTGTCCTGTGCATTGTCAGGAGCTGAAAGGAGACTAAAGCTATATTTTCAAGGTGTCCAAAGATATCACCTTGTTTCAGCATAAACCAGAACAACTTTGCTGATTGATTTTTTCCTCTAACAGGTCGATGCATTCCTACTCATCCAGCCCTGGCAGATGTTGCAGAGTTGTTTTAAGGAACTGTTCACCTCAATATTGAAATTCCGTCATTGACTATTCAGCCTGATGTCAGTCAAATCACTAGGGTGGTGGAGACCATCCCAGCAGCAACAGCGGGATCCATAATTGGCTGTTTCAGGGACATGTGATCAGTGGAAGAGGAGGCTAGATCCCCTGTCCTGTGCAGTTGAGTATTTATCTCTCCTTTTGTAGTGTTTGATGGCATGACAGCCCTCTGGCTGTGTCATGCCACTTCTGAAATGTATGCAGGAGCCATTTATTCCTGCCGCGAGGGTTCTGTGGAAGGACCGGTCTTTGGTCATGCTCTCGTGATGCTTGTGATCCTCCTTGCAGGGGGAACAGCCATTGGTGCTTGAAGCTTTGCTAAAGGGTCCCTTTGAGACTCTGAAGCGCTCCTCTCTGAAGCGCTCCTCTCTGAAGCGGTTGTCATTCAAGACAGTTTTTTACTGCTTGCACTGACCTGAGAGAGGATGTGAGCTGACCGAGTTGCCGTTGAACCCCAATTGCTTGCTCACTGCTTCGTCGTGATGCAGTGGGGGCTTTCCTCAGACCAAATTCCACCTTTGGACCCAAGAGCTTCAGAAGTGATCTCAGGTCGAGGGTTTTTACAGTTGAATGCTTTCTGTCTTCCATCCCATGCAGGAGAAATGGAGGCAAAGTAACATCTGCTTTGCCCAGTCAGTGCATTGGCATGTAATGCTGAATTCAACCCCCCCATCAGGCGCGATGAACAGCTGTTGGATGCCTTGTGCGTTTCTTTGTCTTGGACACGTCAGACTCCTTCTCAGGGTCTGTGCTCGCTAGAACGATTCAGGTTGTTACGGATTTAAAGTTCTAACTGGAGCCACAAACCACCAGGAAACAAGGTTGCAGTCACTTATGCCGTTTATTTTGCCAGGAAGTTATTTTGAAGGTTATTGCTGATCATGGTTCCATGGTTCTACATGAAGAAAGAAAGAGATTACAACATCTTGCTCAAATCATAATCTTACAAACAAATTAGATTCTAAGATGATCCGTTCATCATCTGAAATATGTCATAAATCCAATAATAGAAATAAATTGCTACTTACATTGAAGGTAATTCAAAAGACACATGGAACACAGACACTATCATGGTGAAGGTGTTTGGAGACAAAGAGGAGGAAGTCCTCACCTAGGCCTCTATTTATAACATGGGAGGTTCTACCATAAGTGAAGTGAACATCTCTTGGTGCCTCTTGTGGAGAGGGGGGCAATCGGCCTGCAGTTTCTAACACAGGTAATGTGGTGTTCGGGGTGTCTACTACTTGTCTTTTTGGCCCTTGCAGGGTTAGGCCATGGCTCCACCCAGTTCAGTTACCACCTGGGTTAGCTGGGCCCCCCACTTTCTCCGATGTGACTGCTTGGGTTATAACCAGTAAGTAAGGGCTGGAGCCACAAACCTTTAGTCAGTGAGGATAAGATCTGGCTGGGACCATGATGTTGCGGGAGGGTGAGCAATCATTGGGCTCCACCCACTGTACCCATAGAGGGTGGAGCGCGGGTCATTCTGATGTGACATTAAGAGTTAATTATCCATTGGTTTGGGAAAGTTTTGCTTTGTGAAGCAGAGGCCATGAGTTTTGTACCAGATGGCTTGTTTGTGTCGCTGACTGTAGCTGTTGCAGAACTCACTGCAAGGAACATTTGTTAAGCGAACAGTTAGGTCAGAGCTGCAGCATATTTCCCTTTCATTTTATAATGATGGCATCTCAGTCTTTTTAAAAAAGGGATATTTACTTTGCTCGGATTTATGGCAGTTCAGTGAGAATCCAGTTCTTCTTTTAGTTACTCCAAAACAATCATCGCCGCTGCTGGAAGCATAAAACTGTTCATTTCCTGTGTGCCAGAGGATTTCTTCCCCAGAAAGACCCAGCAGACAGTGGGTGGTTATAGAACACTAAATGAAAGCTTTCTAAACGCTTTAATATACTTCAGCTGCATGTTGAACTGTCACTCCTAATGGTGCAGTGTCCTCATATAGCCTTGTGTTTGCAAAGTCTGTCTTGCATGAGTGAATGTGTGTAGAGACCAAATCAGAAGACCTTTACCTGAAATGCCGGTGGCATTATTTTAAGATCTGAAGAGGATTAGGCTCATTGTTTCCTAACGAAAGCTTAAAGTCAAGACTTTGACCATGAAACTAACTTTGGTCAAAATTAAATAAAGCCCCATTGGCAATGTTTTAACTCACTAATGCAAATACCAAGGAAAACAACTTTTTTCCCATTCACTCAATCTGAAATGTAAAAGCAAACCACACATAACCCCAGGCCTGTATTCACTGTGTCATTACTGAGAAAAACACTATTACTCGTATTTACATGACATTTTTAATAGTCTCAATACAACCAAATGTTTCAAAAGAAGTGCAGCAGCAGACCAGCACATAAGTTTTTGTTTTTTTTTGTCTTTATAAAGCCATATTACACAAATTGCCTCTTAATCTACATTCTCTACTGACCCCATGACCTCTCAGTAGCTGCAGCATCCAACAATGCAGAACCATGAGGAACATCTCTCCTTGATCCTGCACTGTTTTGATGTTATACAGTTTTTTGAAAACCTCTTGCTGTGATATACAGACACATTTTACAATTCAAGTCTGCTGTCTCTTTGATGTGAAACTTTTTTATATTTTTTTCTCAAAAATTGCAGTGGGATTATCCTTGCTGAAGTTAAGTAATACATCAAGATGAAGCCACTCTGAACCATTTGTTTTGAGCTTTCCAAATATTCTCCCTTTCTGGCTGTCCATCTTTAAAACATTCTCTAATAGTTTTACCATAGACTGTATATAAGAAGTGGACGTAGTTACTGTGACGTTACCCATTGGCTGTTATTGGACATCTGTTGAATGAAAAAGAAAAATACTCCACAAGGGGCAAGACAATGTTTATGTCTGGGAAAATTTCCTCTCCTATTTTGAGTATGGGGTAAAGTTTCAGGGAACCTTTACTTTATGTTTGGATACAAAAACTTGATTGGTGTTTGGCAGTTAAGTTTTTGATATTGTGTGTTGTTCCTTTGTTTTGTTTCTTGGAAGTGTATGAAGGTCTATTTGCTTGTTGGGCTTGGTATATTTCGTCCAGCTGTGTTGTTGATCGTCTCGATGTGTCATGTCGTGACAGGTAAATGCATATGTTGGGAAATTTAAAAAATAAAAAGATAAAATATGAGCAGTGTAAACTGAATCAGTGCTGAGATTCTTTCCAGCGGTGTCTTCATAAATAGTTATAAATTCAAATTACCATAATAGCTCGCCATTCAGAGCAATTGTCTCTCATTACAGCTAACATAATATTTAGTAATACATAATTATGGCCATGATGCTGGTATCAAAATAACATTTACGGTCTCACTTTAATTTAAATGTCCTTTTGTTTATCATAACTCAAATTTGGACTGGAATAAAGGGAGCAGAACTCTTGATTTGACTATACAGTAGTTTAGATCCACAGTTCAGGTCTAATAGAGAATGATGTAGTGCATTGTGTAAATAAAAGGTATCAGAAGTTTTGCCCTTGTTACCCTGAACCAGATGTAATACTTTGGTGGTGATTGAGCACTTCTTTAAGTAATTCTAGACTCTTAAATAAGCTGTTATATGCACCAGTCACAAAATCCATTGACAGGAGCTCATCAAATTGTACTTCAATTGCTTAACATGTTTAGATTTTGTTTGGTAGAGACACTTATAATCACAGTAAACAAAAATAAACAATGTCTATGTCCTATGTTCTTTCTTTGTTTAATTTAAGTATGTGCAGTAACAATATGGCTGTTCTCATTCACTGTTTGTACCTATTAATATGAAAATGAATGCACAGTAATTCATGTATTATTAAGCCTGAGCCAGGCTGTGCAGGGCTGCCTCTGGGGACGTTAGCAGTAAAAAGAGTGACAGCTTCCGTGTACGGAGGAGGTTGGGGTTGATGGGAAAAACACAGGACTTTCATCCAGGACTGCTGTTTTTGTCCTGTGTTGTGTTACTTAACTAACGCCACGTGTGTAAGTTATGTAACGAACCCCAATATTTTCTTAAACACAACCTTTTTGTTGCCTAAACAACAGGATCTGCACAGCAGGGGCTCGCAAATTCATTGGAAATCGCATGAAAGATGAAAATAACATTCAAGACATATAAGACATATTATACATTAACCAGATGTCATGATTCATATTTAAATAGTTCCTCCATAGGGAGCATTTTTCTATAAGTGCAGTCCCTTTATGTTACATTATACTTCCTTCCTCGAATGTAATCATCATGAATAATAAACAGCATGTTTTGTTTTTCTGTTCCTTTAATTCAGTAATCACTTAAACATTACAGACTTGGAAAACAGCAGCATGGTGTATAATTTCCTGCACTCTGAGGCAGAAACAGTTCTTTATTATTTAACTTTGTTCAAGCCTGTTTTTGTTATTTTTATCACATTTAGAGGCCTCACAGGAGTCTAGTAGAGAACCATTTGCAGATCGCCATCTCACTGCTGGCTTACACAGGAAATGAAAAGAAAAATTACAGAAAAAACATTGCGTTTTACAAAAAAAAGAAAACATCACAAATCTGAAGCGGTAAATGTCTGTGGAAAATACAGATACTTGCTGTTGGTGAAACTGTTGGGGGTAGAAAACATTCAATCTGTATTAGGTTCCTTTCAGCAGCAGTTCAGAGAATAATGTTTTCTCTTAGCTTTTCACCTTTCCTGGTTTTGACTGTTTGACGGGTTATTTCACATAACTAGCATTTAAAATTAAACAGAGTTTTTCATTTTGCAGGGTACAAGGAAGGAAATCATTTTTTAAACGTTTGCAGCAGTCCCTCATCTGCAACAATTCTATGTGTCACATATGTATCATATGTATGAATGTCTGATTTCACATATCAAGCCAGTTTCACAGGACATGAACTATCACGTATACATTTAGTGATCAGTTTAAATAGAATATGTATGAGTATTCTGAATGAAGTACTCATATATTATACATTAAAGGAATAGTATAACAAAAACTGGGGTGATAACTAGCAAAAATGTAACTTTTTAGGACACTATAGCAATATTCCCACAAGGAAATCTTTAATAAGAATCGTTAAACAATAAGCATTGTGACAGCACAAGGGCAAATTATGAGAGGGCCCTAATACGTTAAACACAACACATCCTGAGAAAACTGTTGAAGAATGTCTTCTGTTTGAAGCTCTCTAAAGGTACTATGATGAATTTGAATTTGGAGTTGATTTTGACTGTCACAGTGGACAAAAGGGGTAGTGTTTCCGAGCACCAGATTCCCTTTAGAAAACCTGTCCTTTTACTGCAGCAGGTTCGGACATTCTGGCCTGCTCATTCGTGGTTCTGGTTCTCCAATTCCCCTCCAGTGGGCCCACCAATACAGACTGGATCAACAGCAGCATGGTGTCGAAGTTGGCTTGACACCTGAGCCAATCTTTTTCAGTATATGGGTCATATAGACACATCAGTGGTTCATTGAGACTGTTTCAAAACAAGTTACTCTGAAAATGTTGTTTCAAACACAAATGATATCACCTGGGAATCTCGGCTTTTGCTGCAAAACAAAATACTTTTCTTTGGATTACAAACTGGGCATGTGGAATTTAAAAAAATGTGGCCATTTACCCAGCATGGGAGGTCTAATGAAAGGTTCTACAGAGTTACAGGGTATACTTTGGGAAAAACCTCCTGGGCTGATCTCCATGGCTACCTTTCATTGCATAAGTACCTTGCTCGGACTCTGAATTGCGCAACCTTTTTTTTCTTTACATGTTGTTGTGTGAACTGTAGAGTGTGATTGTGCCTAACCCTGTAGTGGCACATACATTAGTGGACTCCCAGAGTGAGTTTCAGTGCCATTGATTTTCACCTTTGTGCAAACCTCTACTTCTAATGGAGACTAGCGGGTACCATAAGGACAAGAACATAATATTGTAGAGAATGAGTAATGTACTTTAGACTGCACTTCATACATTGATCCATTTAAACTCAGCACTAATGGTTTAGAATTAAGGAACCAGCACCATGGTTTAATGCCACTTCAATGGCATCTCTGACAGGAAAATCCAGACCATGGTCAAAGCAGTTTTATTTTAAATACTAAAAATATAATAAGTACATACAGGAACGATGGCTAAATATGATATAATATAAAAAATAGCAACTGTTTATTTAAAACAGAATTAGAGTATCTAGTCTAGCGATGATAACATTCATGATCTGAGATGCTTCTGCAGCCATTCCAACATCTGAATCCACGAATGCAGCTTTAAAAATTAAACCTGCCAACGGGGAACAATCAATCATATAGTCCATCACGCATATAGTGGATGATTGAGGTGCTAGGAATCACATGGACTCGAGTGAAGGGGGGGGAAATGCAGAAGCAGGGACAAAAGCATATTCATCTGCATGAATATTTGTTGATTCATTCCACTCGGGAGCCTCTTGACTGCTGGAGTTCAGTATGTGATGAGTGACAAATACAAAGACATACAACATAGTTTGACCTGAGTATAAAGAAACCAGTTTGTTCTATATGTATAAAATGTGTAATCACACATTGACACAATACCGCCTGAGAAACATTGCATATGCTGCAGCAGTGATGTTAGTGGATGTTTGCCGTGCAATCGGATGTATGGTTGATTCACATGAATGACAAGTGGTATCAGTGCAGGGCCACTGGTCAAAGCAGATTACTGTACTCCCAACCAGTCAGTGGTTTGACAAGAGAAAAAGCAGCAAAAAAAAACATTTTACATAGCAGGATTTACGTTTTAACTTTCAACTTCAGTGATGAGATCATATCATTGTGTTGTCATTATGCTAAATTCCAAAGTCCAAATTGATGATGAAATACAACCGTCAAGCACAGTGAACTGCTTTGGATTTTATTATTATACATTCAATTTGTCATACATATTGTGTCACACTTTAAACGCTATAAAGTATTTGAAGCCATTATCAGGTAATATTTGTCAAGTGCTGTCCAGAAGGACGGGTCCCCTGTGTGCAAAGAACAGGTTGATTGAGTGGAGGTGGATGGGTAAATGGAAATTTTGACACGTGTTTCGGTAGCTTAGTTAGTCAAGTTAACCTCAATCACGCTCTTTTCCTAAACCTAACTAAGTGGATTAGTTGCCTAAACCTAATTTCCTGTGAAGATGAACTTTATTTTTAAAAGACACAGATTCTTTATTGGGTACCTAGTGCAGGACAGTTTGAAGCTTAGCGCCACTGACCAAGCTGCTTTATCTGACGCATAGGTGTGAGAACGTTATGGTATTTTGCACACTGCAGGTTCCTGTGCAAAAAGCCAGCTCCACAAAGAAAAACTTTGGGATGAACTGCGACGCAAACTGCAACATCAGTTTCTCAACCTGGGTAACGCTCCTGTTGATAAATGTGAGCAAAACCTGCAACCAGGCTCCGAAATATTGTGTTAAACCTTCCTAGAAGAGTGGAGGTTGTAATAGCAGCATATTAATGCCTGCGGTTTTCAAAAAAGATGTTCAACAATGACATATGTGTAATGTTTATAGTCCATATACTTCATTTGGCTGTCATTGATATTGATGGCAGCCATATTGCAATGTCAATGTCAATAGTTATCATTTACAAGCTGTTTTGGTTTTGTTGTTGTGGTAAAAAAAATCAAAATATGTCCTTCTTAGGTATTGGCAACACGCTTTTCTTAGGAATGAAGAACATGGATGTTTGCTTTAGCAGTGATAAAAAAAAAAATATATATATTTGAAAAACTCAAAGCACATCACTGGTTGTACCATTCCTGTCTGGGTCATTTCAATGAGGGAGTTCCTACGCAATGCCAATTGAGAAGCCCTCCAGCAAATTTTGCACCCAAGATGTTCACCAAAATACAGAATATGTTTGACCTGAATGAAAAGTGTCCTCTTTCTAATAGCTCAAACTCAACGAGCTGCCGTACAAACAGTGATAAGTCAAATCCCTGTCAGGAACTTTCCTTCCGGGGTCTCACCTTTTACTGTGATGGATTGTAGCAGCGGAGTTATGGTCTGTCAGAGCCAAGAAATTTTGATTTTTCCTGAGCTGCATCAGGTCATGCCCTACTGTCACAGTACGTGAAATATTGATGGCAATTATCTGCTGTTGCTGGTGGCTACTCCAGGATATCGTGGGTGTCACTGTGAATTGGGTGACAACTTGTTACATCACATACTGTAGACCATAATAAAGTGTTTTAATCTCTAAGAACTTTAGGTGGCTGCAACTTTCTTGCTGAGTTTGTTGTGCTGCTTTGACACGTCGCTTTCCATATAATTACTTGTGATTCAAAAACAGTTTGGGTGGTAGTTTAATGTCTTTTCCTTCCTATTTTCTCTTGCCGCGGTGTGAGGACCTGTGGGTCGTCGCACGTGTTTTTACTGCCTCGTAAGCTTAAAGTAGTGATTTCCTCTCAGGCTAAATAAAACCAGCTCTAATTGTTTTATACCCAGGTGTAAAAACTGTTATAATGCACTGCATTAAAGTTCAGTCACTGGCAACCCGGAAATAGCACTGGATTTAGTATGGACATTTTAGAAATTGGCAACTATTGCTATGGGTTCCTTCCCGTCAATAGTTTTAGATTGTATCACCAACAAGAAAGATGTGCATGAAATGATGGTAGCAGTTAACATTTCAGCTCAGTAATAATAGGAGTAGTGGGGTAGGAGTTTAATCATATTCTCAACGAGGTGAAGCTATTTAGTAATAGTATAGTAATATTTTGGTGATATGCTAATCTGCTAAGAATAAAATGGTTAGTGCAATATTTAGAATAAAAAATGGTAATGTATGGACAGTAATGGATCAATAACTTGATAATAATGATATAATGTATGTTGATGATTTCCTTATTTTATAAGCTACTAACACAATTATACCTTCAAAATCCCTTGAGAGTTCTGGAAGTCGAAAAAATGACTTTATTATAATGCTGAAATTCATCTTCCCTCATGCTCCACACATTGCCTTTTATTGCCAGGTAATACTGTACAAATGATATGTTAATTGCTGGGACATGTTACCTGGAAGCAGTGGTAATTTCTACGTGTGAAATTGTTTTCAGTTTTCACAATTTACAGACATTTTACAGACCTAATGTGATGTGCATAATTGGCAAAAAAAAAATGGAAAATGAATGGCTTAGTGTTTTTCCTTCATGCAACACTTGAAGCTCATGAAGCACGTTCATGTTTTGATTGCTAGGTCTCTTGCGTTGTCATAAACTTGTTTGTCTTCATCTGGAAGAACTTTTATGCACAGTGCGGATATGCATTTCATTAGATAATATAAGCCAACCAACACAACCATGTAATAGCCACCCCCATTACTGACTGAGAGTGCAAATGCACTGATGCAATGCTTATTAATACCCATATTGGCTCCAATAAAACAATGTATCAAACAATAAACTGACAGTGATGACATGATAATGAAAAATCCCTACACATTACGACCACAAGACATGTTCCTGCTGTGGCTTCTCATCCACATCCTTTATAGAGATAAGGGAGGGGAAGAGCTATGAATAGGAATACAAATTCTGTTTCCTTTGCCTCTCCTGCCTCATCCGATGGCTTTAACCCACACCCATGAAAACAAATTCCCAAAACACACACACACACACACACACATAGGCAGGCTGGAGGTCAAAACAAAGTAGTAACGCCAGAGGAAAAGATTAGAATGACAAAGGAGAATGGCAGTGAGTCGGGAGAGCTGTGGGGAGGAGGACAGCAGAGATGGAGATGCTAAGTAATGGCTCTCTCATGGATAAAATATAACCTCTGTTGAAAGAGGGGAAGGGAGTGACCATAATATTTTAGAGACAGGGTGGAGAAAAAGAAAGGATGGAGTTCACAAAGAATACTCCTAAATCAACTTTTTATTTGATTCATGGATACAAGCCAGTATGTGTATAGAGATTATCCCTCTAACAGGTCGTATATCATAATTTATTCCATATCCATATAGATCTTAATATTATCTAGAGTGTTTCTATTTTGTGTAAACATTTCAAGATAACTGATAATGAGATGCCCCAGGCAAAAACATTTTTTCATGCGCTGATCAATTATCAGATTTTGGGCTGTTTTGCTTCCACGTTTAGTGGAGAGAAAATATACAAAATACAAATGTAGGTGTTTATTTTACTAATATGTTGATGAGCACCTGTAGTTATAAGAATTAGATAACAACTTTTTACATATTTAAACATACAATTTCAAAGATAATTGTTATCCCAAAAAATGTAAGTAACCAACTGGGAAAGTCTCCTGTGATATCTATAAAACATGTTTTACACTATTCCACCCTTTGTGCTCAAAATATATATTTTTTTCAAGGACTCACTTACATGCACAAACTTTCCAGCTTCATCCCTATATATTATCTGTAGGTTTCTACTGAGGGGTTGTTTAAACATCACTCAAAGCCTGATTTATATCATTTTATTCCTAAAAGCATGGCAAAAATAGTTTTTCATGGCTGTTGACAGTATTTTCTGATTGATGTAGGGATAGAAAGTGATATCCAAAACCCCTTTGTAAAAAACACTGTCATCAGTATGTCAACAAAATGAAACATCATTTTTTAACCCGACTTTATCCAATGTTCTACATTCTGTTTTAGAACGAGATGAAAATTAGCACATATCTGATAACAATCGGATGGATATTTCTCTTCATCTTTGGATGAAAGTTGTGTACGTGCAAGTTGAATAGTAGACACTCCAGTCCGAGGGGATCCTGTGCATTTCATCATCATAAGCACCATATTGAAGCATGTACTCAGGGATCATAAATGAATTGGTTCCCACACAACAAGCAAGACTATTTCTAATGCTAACTGGGGATCTCGTAACATTAACAACAAGAGCCCACAGTACATTGAAGCTCCTTTATATTCAATTAATGGACATCCTCCATCTACTGCTGAAGACAGGTTAAAAGAAGGTCAGCCCTCTATTTTATGCATGTCTCATATGAGTAATAAGGTTATTAATCCTTTCATGTGACCCAGACGTAATGAATGTTCAATGGCTCTGCTTTAAAATGAGAAGAGGAGGCGAGGCTTCTGCTACTGTCGGAGAGGAGAAGTGAAAGGAACAAAACACGAGGGTAGATAAGAGGACGACACAAGGCTGCAGGTTGGAGAAATGAAACCAAAGACAAATGGTCACTGTTAAGAGAGCATGTGACTTACTTAATGTGTAAGATGTTTTTTACAAATTTACTGAGAGATTAGTAGGTATAGAAAATATGACAAAACAATCTCCTCTTGGCTCTTTATCTTTTGACCTTATTACACAGTTTTTATCAGCAGATTAACATTGCTCGGTTGTCATTGTACTGTTAATGTCAAAACTTTCCATTATTCCATTATTCTGAGCACTTTTAAGACTTTAATCCTCCTCAACCCCCAAAACAATGTGTTTAGGTTTGGCAGCTTGTCAATCTCAAGCATGCTGAAGTTTTGTGGAATACCGATATCCTGGGAATTTAGAATGAATTTCAAAACTTCAAGATGGAGTTCATTGAAGTGCATGAATAATCAATTCTTGGTTGCAAACGCACCTTTTCTTGAGGCAATCTACCTCCAATGAGCTAACTTTCCATCACACTCTACTGAAATATGTAATGTCATTTTAAGGTGTCATTTGAGTTCCTCCTGTTTGAGGGCTCTGTCATCTCTGCTGATGCTAATTGCACCTCCCAAATTCTCCTACTACAGACCTGACAACCTCCTCAGCGGCGCTGCAACATTATTAGCGAATGACCTAACATATGACCTCTCCTAATTGCCGTTATTAGCCGCCCAGTTGCTGACCCTTGACATGGCCATGTGGATGTATTAGATGAATGGGTGGGTGGGGGGGGCTGGGCAACTTGAGACTCAATACATTATTAATATTGTTATCAAGTGTCAGAAAACCATGACATTATGCATGCACAGAGGGAGCCCATCCCCTATCGAGGCTAAGCAGCATGTCAGCTCCTGCCTTGGCGGAGCAGCGTGGAGGGAATGGAAGCCACTGTCAGTCAGGATACAACAACAAGGTCAACTGCCGTTTAGCGGCGCAGCGTTCCTCAAATGCCAGTAAAACAGATCCCTCTGCCCAGGCTGCTGACCTTGTCTTGTTTAATGAAATGTGGTGACCACGCGTGACTTTGTAGCCTGTTAAATAGCCTGTGGACTCGCCTGCATATGAGCAATACCGACTGTGATTCCTGCCCATCGGTCTGTGACACTAAACTGTAACACGGAACGGCCCGCGCCAACGAGCGTGCATGAATAATGCCCAAGAATTACAGGAGCGGCTGATTGGAGGGATTTGAAAGGTGGCATTGATAATAGATAGTGAAATACTCGCTAAATGTGAGTGATGCTGCTGGGAGAGCGAGGGGCGTTGCTGAACACATTTCCATTCTTCTGCTGCAGTAACCGAATCAGATACGCTGACAGTGTTAAAGGCCACCAAAACATTGATGCTTGCACTTGCATTGTAATACTGATAAAGGACCGATAGTAGCATAATAATACACTGGATTATTCCCTCCACCTGCCCTCTTACTCACTCTCACATTGCATCTCCACTCCTTTCACCTTTCCACACATATCGGCGCAGACTGAACCGCTGCTGAACGTGAGCGTCCTCAGGCTCTGTAGAGAATGAGCACTCAGAAAAGTATTCATACTGACAACAGTCACATGTTATGACGTGAGCAGTTTCAGACCAGAAGAAGGAATCCGTGGAATAAAGGAATCCACACTGACAAATAATCCGCTCCGAAATTGAGGTTAGTATTACAGCTTTTCTCGAGAACCCCTCATCCAAAAAAAAAGGTCACACTCCACACAGTGTTTCTTTGGGTCCTCAGTAATACACAATCCAGCTGTCTGAAAATGTTGCAAAAGTACGTTTTTGCATATCATGGGATATGTTGAATACAGACGTCTCATATCAGCTTGGTATCGTATGTTTAAATAGATGTTTTCCATAAAAGCTAACCTTCTTCTTCCCTGCATCCATTAGCTAATAATTCTGATATAATTCCTGTTTTATTTTTTAAATTGTACTTCCATTTGTTTTTGGAGATTACAAGGTTAAAGTGACAACTGTTTGATATCTGCCCCTGTATCCTGCAGGGGACATCTGACCACCTAGGGGTTCACCTCCATGTCAGCCAAGGTTGAGGCCCCCGTGGTTAGAGGTCCTTGTGCTTTTGGGCCCTTTGGCCTGATCAGTAATCCATCCCTCAATTGGCCGATAGAAGTGTAGAGGATGTAGTTACTTAAACATGCGGTGAAACCCATTTTACTTCACCTTAAGGGAGCTGGTGACCGTGCTAAAATAACTGAATTCATTATGGATTATGGATGGCTTCAAAAGAGAGGTCTCACATTATGGGGTTTTTTTTTCTGAGGATAGCGACCTTTGAAGACTGACAAAGCTGTGAGTTTGATTGAGCACAAAATATCAGCTATGAGCAGCTCCAGGCCCTAAACTTCATCACAAGCTGAGGCGAGAATATTAAGAGTCAATTATTAGATAAATCAATTCCCAGTGGCAAATGACGAACTGTATGCTGCTGCTGCTGCTGTCACCTTCTGTCTCCGAGATGCGACTATTCCCGCGACATGTGCCTCATCTCATTGCGACATTAGCCTTGAAAAGGACTAAAAAAATAGTTTGAATGTAATGTAATTTAGCCTAGCATGTCAGTCTCCCTGACGGCTGCATCCATCATTGTCAGCGAAGGGCTACATCAGGCTCCAAGGTTTCGCCAAAGGATACTTGAATTGTGAACGTCTCACTCAGGTGTCTGAAATCATTGCGGGGAGGAAGAGGCGAGTATAAGTGAAAGTGGCAGGGAACACCATGCCCTGCTTATTTTGAACAAGGCACATCTCTGTGACTGGGAACAGTGATGATGCGGACACACGAGATATGAAATACCCACAGATAGCAAACGTTCAAGTTTGAATATACTGTGGGCGTCACCTGAAACTTTCTAGTTTGCAATTAATATGCTGTAGGTGTCGAGGTTTAGCTTGCATTGATCGTCTACTCAGTGATCAGGCTCATTGAAGGAAAAAGGTCTGTTTGTGTTGTGTTTACTGTCGACATTAAAGCTGGGTAATGGCTAAGCGTCGTGGTATTCAGTGGGAGGTCGTTTAATCATATTTCATTAGCGCGGCTCATTAGGATCAGATGAAGGCCTGGATCGGCCATTTCAGAGGAGATTTCAGGCTGCTGAGTGATGTCTGTGACACCTCCAACTTCAAGTAAAAATCCGGCGTAAAAAAAAAAAAGAGCATCAAAGACTTTTATCTTCCTTTTATCATTCGGGGGTTGGCAATTTCACAAACCAGTCAATTAGAGCTTGTTAAAACCATCACACTGTTGCTGTTCCACATCCAGCCATTTAATGGAACATTGTTTATAGAGCCTTTTTTTTTTCTCATTTGAGTTTATGACATTATTATTGCCTTATTTTATTGATATTGATCAAACATGTTTTTGTGTAGATGTATTCTTCATATTAACCTTATTTCATTGGGGCAAATTGGGATCATTGCCAGAATCTGATATAATGAAATGCAACTCTCATCAGAACTGTGTTCCGCATATTCAGACAGACGCAATCTGGCATTCAGAAACCAGAAAAAAATGCTTTCCAAATAATAAATGGATGAAATGTTCAAGCCATTGATTTGCATAGGATTAGTATTATCAGGGGACATCTGTCCTCCCCCAAAAAATGTGGTAGATATACAAATTACAGGCATGGGCGCTCCTCATGGGATTATATTTATCAGCTCTTCATGATTATTATAAATCACTGAATCACTTCAGGGGATATTAGCCTTCTGCACATTCAGATTCTCTCTTCAGGAATTTGGGCAAGAGTGCATTTGAGCTATACACCATTAGGAAAAACAAATGCCACATTCTCATGATTTATAGTCCAAAGCTAAAACAAACTTTAAAAGAATAATTCCTTTCAATGTTTTTTTTTAAAAGGTGGAGCAGAACAGTTTATGACATTTGTTTTATTTATCCTCCACAATGGATATAACACATTTTCTCATCCAACCTATTTCACTGTGGTTGTCCTCTCACGGAGCTAGTCGGAGTCGTCCCTTTGAAGAATGTTAATGTGCCCACTGCTGGTTCATCAATTTCTGGGACTTTAGTCTTATATTGGTTCCACCTTGAACTGGTTCCTTGGCCCACACCGAGACATGGGGAAGATTAATGCCACTGCTTTGAAATCTCAGTCACAAAGCAGCAGCACCAGCTCAACCATGAAAATAAATCTCTGGGTTTGCCATCTGTCACCACATTGACTAATATCCAGGTCCAAAATCTAGCCTTGATTTTTACCCAAATGTAAGGGAGAAAAGAGGGAGAGAGATAGTATGTTTTGGTTGCCTAGGTCAATGTCAACATATGTGATGAGGCAAGTTGCTGCTAGTTTTCAAAGAATCTTTATTTGGATGGTTTTCTGAGTCGAAATGTCAAATAAAACACATACGCCTGCCATTGGGGAAGAACATTCAAGTCACAACCTTTTTATATAAAGAACAGTCTCATTAACACTTGAGCAAAGTGTGATTCAAAGTCTGAGCTCCGTACTGCACTGATGTATGTGTTACATTAAAATAGAACATGTATTCATATGAAATCAATAAGCTCCAGTCAAGGCTTGTTGTCCAGGAAATTAGGGTCCTTGGAGACCAAAAGATATTATTAGATTTCCCATTCCTATTTTAGGAGAGAACTGATTCAAATGAATGAGCTTTAACCTAATGGGCTTTATGACCAATGCAGCTGCATTACATGTATCCTAAAAGACTTAAACACAACTACTTTGCAGATTAGAAAGAAAGTGTAGGAGGGAAATTATATTTATGTTAATTTATTCTGCCAGGTGTCTACTTTATAAACACGATGAGATGCAAATGTATGTCACAAAAAAATCAACTGCAGCATGAGATATCAAAGAAGTATGTAATAAAGCTGAGTCTTGCCTCCATATGTTTCCAGAAGCTCTAGAATGCCTGCAGAATTTCGAAGCTCGCCTTCTCATCCCGCTTCTTGCATTGGTTACTTCCAAGGTGCGTGATGATATTGTACTGCAGAGGGAAAGACAGTCTTTATTTCACTGCTTCGGGAGCACATTACAGACCACTGGAAGGCCAGCTGCTGACAGTTTTATGGATCCATTTGAAGGTTCCCTGCAAACCAAGGCAAACTAAGGTTTATTTGCCCATAGAAGTGAATGGCTGTGATGTCAAACAGAAGTCTTAAATGTGCACATTGTTTGTCTGCAGATCCTTGGAGAGCTCTGTGTTGCTTTTGGTCTAGAATCTAAGTATCTACAAACATAACCTCACCCACAGCCGTCTATGTGTGTGTGTGTGTGTGTGTGTGTGTGTGTGTGTGTGTGTGTGTGTGTGTGTGTGTGTGTGTGTGTGTGTGTGTTTGTGCAAAATTACAGCATGTACTTGGATGTATTTCTTTGCAGCTTGTATGCTTTCAGTTGTTTCATCATACATATTAAACTGGTATGATAATGTGTCATGTGTGATAATGACTGTGCTGCATGTGTTTGCGTGTGGGTGCATTTGTCTGTGAACATGTACAGCCATTTGTACTGTAATGTCGAATGTATGCTGATTCGCACATAGTCGGGTTGCTTTGGAGTATTATGTTGCATGTGATGTGGCCGTTTACACAAACAAATCCAGACACATTCCCACTGCAAGTAGCAATGCGCTAAATTATTTAAGAGGTAGCATTGATTTAATGAGCAAGGCAAGAAAGGCAAGGCTCTAAAAGTAACAGTAACAGTACTGTAGTGTTGGATCCTTGTTGAGGTGAGTAACTAATTGAATATCTTTTCTTATCAAGGTCCTAAATCCTCATGATACTACATCTGTCAGAAATAATTTCCCACCGAGTGTTGTTATCAGTTTTTGAAGAATTTAAGGTGATCAAAAGCATCACAAACATTTCAACTACAAACAAACATAGGACTTTCACTCTGGAGACCGCAGATTGCGTCCAATGTGAAGATTATAATTTTTGCTGATTTCATAGTCCTATTGTTACCACCTTCTTTACTTATATTTACCCAAACCACAAACTTTATCTGAATCTAAGTGGTTTTTTGGGCTAAACCTGAAATTGTTTTGTTTCAATTCCCATTAAGTTTCACGTAGGTGCAAGTTTGCCCATTTTAAGCATTGAAATGGTAGAGATAACCCCCGATAACGCCCATTCAATCGCCACATACCATTTGAAATGAGTACATCGAGATAGAAACCACTTCAGTCACAATCTTGTACTTTCAGAAAGCTATCCAAACAATTTTAGATCAAGGAGCAAAATTGATCCATTGGAGCCACGTGTCTGTTTGAGACACTATTCACAGTAACCCTGCCCACACATTCAGTCTGGCTCTTTATGTTTCACAATTTGCCTGTAATGATTCTTAATTCTGTAATAGTCCCTGATGTGTTTCAGCACTAAATTGCATAGAATAAGCAAAAAGTGTCTCTACTGACAGAAAAAAAGAAAAATTGTTGCAAACTTAACAGCAGCACATGAAGTAAAAACAGGCTCATAAATACCAAAACAACATGTCAGCATAGACTTAAGCCATGGCACTTCAGCTCTTGTAGATTTACAAGACATTAGCAGGCATACTATGACGGTTTTAGGAATTAAATGAGTGATTAAAGAGAGTTTAGTAATCCAAATTTCACACATATGAGTATTTCTGAAGTGATGTCTCAAAGTAGCCTGAGGGACCAGATGGTGAATAACATTTCAGTTGGTGGAAAGGGAGAAAATAAGCTTGCAGCAAGCTCGGTTTACTATAATTTAATTTTGCATGACGTGTAAATTGCCTTTCTTTCCATAGTAAAGTTTATTAATGGTAACAGAGGACATTTCTGTCAGTGTTTGCTTCACATTGAATGTATGACTTTACAATAAAGGGCCATAGAAGTAACTTTCAAGAATGAAATTGTTGATTTTATAAATAATCATAGAAGAGAGACCTGAATGCGTGATCCATTTCAGTGTAATATAATCTGAAAATCTTTTTTTTTTTTTATTGTCTGTACAAATAAGAAAGAAAGGCTTGTCAGTTTGTTTGCATCTTTACGTGATCTTAACACTATTCTTTAGTTTGTACTATTTTTCTTCCTCCACGTTTCTCAGGTTTTTTTTGTAAAAGAAAAGCTGTTACTCAAGTGGTTTGCTGGTTAAATCAAGAATTAACAAACAGAACACATATATTACAGTTTGTAGGTGTTGCACATTTCACAAGCTAATCATTATTTCCTGAAAGGCTGGCAGGAATGTTATGGTGTCAAAAGACCTAAGGTGGTGATACAGGTGGAAATGTGTGTGTGTGTGGGGGGGGACAAAGTACACGGCCGCAATCAACAGCTAAGAGGCAGTAAACCGAATGCACACGACATGAGATATTGCATCTGCATTATGCCGCAGGTATGCAGGAATTTTACTCTAGAGCACCTGAGGACTCGACTATATGGCTTTCTGAATTGACGTTAACAGATGGCAGCATTACTCATTATTCCAATTTTTCTATTTAACAGCAAAGACAAAGGAAAGTCACTTTGGCAGTTACATGAAACCACTTTGAATTTCGTGGACACCTGTGCTTAGTTTGTCTGTGCTTCTAGCTATCGGGAATTACACCTTTCTACTTAATCATCCAAAACCACCGTATTCATTTCTGCCATGCAGGATGACAGGATGCGTTATTTTTTTTTCTCTCCATATTACACATTCGACAGGTGCATGGCCTGCTGAGTCGTAGCCTTTCTACTTGACACCATTCATCTTCCGCTGGTGTGAAGGTTAAGGAGCTGCACACCTGACCACCATGTATCATTGATTGCGGTGTAACGCTGCGCGACTGCATGAGAATGCATGTCACACTTTGGCTGCACACCACTGGTTCAGTGGGTGCAGTGTGAAAACATTTACAGTTTAAGGGCCCGCTGGGAGCCTCGCTTTACAGTGCTGGCTTCATTTCCCTTTCTTATTATGAATGGAGCAGGAGGACTGCTGTGAGTTTCTAGAGAGAGGTGCTCAGACAGCAAGCAAATGCAATTTGTTTTGTCATATCTGATATTCATGGATGGTCCACACCGTGTTTTACAAGTGACCAAACTGTGCTTGTGAGTTTTATCAGTATGCTTTACAACGCATATGTGCGGATACATTTTTTTGATCAAACACCACGTCTGCTGGAAGAAACCAGTCACAAGAGAGTGTACTGTAGCTGTTGTTTAGCACCAGCTTCTAGTTGGAAAGTGAGAAAAAGTAATCAAAATAACATTGCTCTCCTTGTATCACTTCCCACTCTGCCTCTTCTTCGTGTGTTTTGACCCCCATGACATGTGATGTCAAACATAAACTCAGTTGCCGGTTCATTAGGTAGACTATTTTGTCCAGCTCATTTAGATCAATAAAGGAAAGACTCAATGGAGGAAATAAGGACACCATGAAGTTTGGTTTCTGTGTCAAACTATCTGCATTTTAAATCTTTTTGTTTTACCATAATTCCTCATAATTCCTCAGTTTAGATTTCTGAATTAAAAATATGAACATATACATAAAAGTAAACATCACATCTGAGCCAGATGAACATATCAAGGATCAGTTATTCCTAAGAGCGTAGCATGACTGTTATACAGGGTCAAGTACCAGGAGTTCTATGTCGGAAAATAAAAAATTAACTGTCAGTAAAAGAGTGGCATGCTTCAAGTGGGTTTTCTATAGTCGCTTAGCAACAACAAGAGCCATAACCATGACTTCCCTCATGCAACCTATTAGCACTACCGGTTCAAAGAAAGTGGCCCCCTGTGGACACAGCTGCTCCAGGAGTGGCTTCCATAGGTCAAAGCCAATTAATGCAGGATTTTATTACCTGCAAGGGAAAGGATGGAGGGTAAAGGAAATGAGAGGAGGGTGAGTGGGTAGGTAGGTAGGTAGGTAGGTAGGTAGGTAGGTAGGTAGGTAGGTAGGTAGGTAGGTAGGTAGGTAGGTAGGTAGGTAGGTAGGTAGGTAGGTAGGTAGGTAGGTAGGTAGGTAGGTAGGTAGGTAGGTAGGTAGGTAGGTAGGTAGGTAGGTAGGTAGGTAGGTAGGTAGGTAGGTAGGTAGGTAGGTAGGTAGGTAGGTAGGTAGATGGATAGGTAAGTAGCTAGGAAGGTTGTTAGGTAGGTAGGTAGGTAGGTAGGTAGGTAGGTAGGTAGGTAGGTAGGTAGGTAGGTAGGTAGGTAGGTAGGTAGGTAGGTAGGTAGGTAGGTAGGTAGGTAGGTAGGTAGGTAGATGGATAGATAGTCCATCATTTGATGTGTGCTCTGTATTACCCTCTTCATAATCATGCTTTTCATGCAGGGCCACATTACCATGGCACACACCCTACAGGCTGTCTGATTTCTCAAAGGGCCTTTGCATATTGAATCAATTCAAGTGAAACAGAGCCAGCGTAAGGAAATGCTGCTCCTCCCGACAGAAAGAAAGGCGCTGTCATCATTTTAGCACATCAGAGAGTCGTCTGTATGACCACAGCATTCATATCATCACTCAGTCTGAATTGACTAAACATGCAGACAAATGTTATTGCTGATTTGAATATAAAAAGCAGATGTAATTGATTATAAAATGGTTTTCACAGCAGGCATTTCATAAGCGAGGCGTTCTTCTGATTCTTTGTGTTATGAGATGTTGTTGCTGCGCCGCTGTGCAATTAATAGCAAGGAGAAGTGAATAAGAAGCCCCTTACTGGGACAAACTGGGCTTTGTTCTCCTATCGGCAACTGTTGTTTTCTAACTGTGGCTCATTTGAATAACTGGCCAAGCTTCGAAGGAACACCTCACCCTTGGATACTCTTGTGCGCGTGTCCTCACTTCCCCTCAACCTTTTGATCTCCTTCATTTCCAAGAATGACCTGTAATTAGCTTGCTTGGATTGACAAAGGATATGTTCATACATTGTTATTTTTATGTATCTCATGAGATTAATTTGGGAGTAATCCATGTAATTGTCAACTAGGAATTATAAAAAAAGGTAGGGGATATGTTGGGGTTGATCCAAAAACACTAAACTTCCCCAAGGAGACGATTGTTTGTTTCCAAAGTGAAACTACAAGTCAACGTTGATTTATTCTTCACTTTGACTTTTGAACTTAAGTGAGGCCACTTCCTTAGTCATTTCAACCCAAACCAAAAGAAAATCTGAACCTAACTGAGAAGTTTTGTTGCCCTGAAACTAACTAAGTTGTTTTCCTGTAAAGACAGACATTTATTTTGAAAAGGCTGTATGTATGTAACGAGCAGAAACTGTTATTATTATTTCCTTCACATGAAGCAAAAAGAAAGAAACTTAAATCGACCAAAGTGAAGATAGAATTGATTCATTCAGACATCTCCTGACATGTTAAGACATTCAGCAAAGCCCACTTATAAGGACTGAATATGAAATGTGAGCTGTTAAACAAGTAGTAGCCTTTACTAAAAATATTTCTCCCTATGCTGCTATGAAAGTCAATGAAAGAAAAAAAATAATAATGTTGTTTTCCCCTGACACTAAGACGGACGGCAACTGTGACCACAATTGTTTGGCTGGAATCAAATAAATCAAGCAATTAATCAAGTTTGTGAATTATTCCACGGTAGAATAAGAATATTAAATTTAACAGGGTAGAAGGCTGAAAGTTATCTAGTACCAAGCACTGCTAAAAATGTATGAGTTGTTCAAGGTGGCTTTAAGTCTTACAATCATAATTGTCTCACCCAGCTATAACATCTTATAACCATTTTCTCTTTATCATCCCACTGACATGGGATCATGCCCTTTTCTTGCGCTACATACATCCAGTCCAGCTAATGGCCGAGCTAACAAAAGACAGGACGCACCAGACTCCTATGCATGGGCTAAAATAGCATTAATACGATAGCATGTCAATCACGCTCTTTGTTTGTAGCCTTTACATTCATGTACAGATCTCGCATCACCAGTTGGCATAGTAACAGAACGGACATGTATTCGCCAAATGGTCACATTTTTTAAGGCCAATTACTGTAGATGCCACAGCTGGCTAATAACATGTTAAGTTTCACAGTCGTTAATTCCGACTGTCTTTCATGGCAGCATTTTTTTTTCAACAGTGTTTTTCTTTTGTTGGCTCGCCTACACTTTCTTTGCTCCTTCGGTTCCAATGGAAGACATACAATATGTGTTTTTTTGTGGGGGAGTCAAAAATCCACACCATGTTCAGCAAATGTGCTTTCATTGAAGTCCAGAAAGAACATATTACAAAGATGTATTTTCTTTTAGCTTCTCATGTTGTGTAAATGTCGGATTCCTGTCCAAACATAGTGTTGGTGCCAGCCCTTCTCTTTCTAAACTCAAATTTGATAGAAAAGTTTTCTCTCACTTTGTTTTTTTTTCACTCTCTGGCTCTAGTTTATCTCTCCGCCGCTCCCTGCTGTGCTCTTAAACATTGGCATCTGTGTCTCTGCGGCAGGGTCGGCGGATCAGTGCGGTGGCGGTCACAGCAGGCTGTCAGAGCGCATGTCTTGTCGGACCACATTGGGACCAGAGAAATCCTCTGCAGTGCATGCAGATGTGCTCTGGTTTTGACTCCCTCTGCAGTCGTGTGGTTTGTGTGCAAAAACAGACCGATTACGATGATTCTGAAAGCTCCCTGCCCCAGGGTGGTCCCCAGAGTTAGATCATTACAAGCTGACAAAATGACACCAAACGGTGGTCGCTTAGATGATTTAAGGGGTGATTTTTAGACGACAGTCAGAGAGCGAGGGCCTGTTTGCCTTCCAGACCTGTTTACGGTGCAGACACAGCTCACAAAAGGACAAATCAATGCAGAGCTACTCACCGGCTCCTATTACCCCAACAGGAGAATAATGATGGGGATCATCTCCTGTGCAACACAACTGCAGTGAGGGTCACGTCTGCAGGCCACATCGGCCACTCGTTTTTCCCTCAGGATCTCATATACTCTAAACCACTATGTTAGCTGAGTAATCCTACCTCCCCATTACTCTGGCCTCTGCTGATTCAGAAACATCAGTCGCTTTCTTGTTGGGCTTTGTTTGTACTTGCACATGATTGTTACTGCTCTTTTCCTTCATTTTTCCAAAAGATCGAGTGTAGGCACCAACAAATTGTTTCATTTGTTTTTTAGGGTGAAAGATCAGGCGGCCGATCAGGCGGCAACCTCAGTAAACATTGTAAACATGAGTTTATGGTCTCAATCGCTAGTTTCAGGACTTAAATTATTTCCGGTCTGGAAGTTGTCTGTGTTTTCACCTTACAACTTTAATCCTTTCACATTGTGTTTTCAGTTTTGGAAATGAATAGTAACATTTCGGACGCCTAAAAATGTCTGATTCCGTGTTTGTTTGTACTGAACTCCACCCTCTTGTTTCACTTCTGGTTGCAAAAAAACAATATGGAGATGGCCAAAAAACAAAATAGCGATACCCAAAATGCATCAAAACGTCAGTCCACAAACCAATGGTTTCACTTATATACAGTCTATGTGAAGGAAAGCACTAACACTGTACATGGACTGTTCTAGCATCATCATTTTCCTAAATAACTGGCATTCTCGGCTAATCCTAGTGATGTCTGTTGTTTTAAAAAGTCAAAAGGGACAAAACTAAAATCTCAAATTTCATTACTTTTAATTTGTTTCACTTTCAAAACCTGAAGTGTACTTTTCAGTATTTCTTCTGCCTCTTGTTTTGAACTTTTCTTTATAGTGAGAGCAAAATACTCCCAGTATTTATTTATTTCTCATTAAAAGCAAAAGCAAATAGAGAAGCAAGACACCGTAACAGAGGCGGTAACAGTGCATCTATTAGTGGCTTTGGAGACCGGAGCAAAAATATGTGTTTGGAGAAAATGAAGAGGAGACCTCTTGGTTTAACAAACTGTAAACACAGCAGCTTGTAGCTTCTGTGTTTGTAACATCAGTAGGCAATAAATTAATAGGAAAATCCCTCAGAACAACTGCTCTCATTTAGAGACATCCTACTGAGTTTATAGCATGCGTCTGTGCAGCACAAACAATCCCCCTCTCTCTCTCACACACACACACACACACACACACACACACACACACACACACACACACACACACACACACACACACACACACACGCACACACACACATACACACAAGCCAACACAAATGTTCAAAGTGGTAATGTCGTAGGTCCTGGGGCTAAGAAGCTTTCTGATTTACTTTGGTAATCCCAGCTGTAAATCCCCTTATGACAGCCAGTGTGCACTCCTGATGGTAAATAAGTGAACAGAGCAGTAAAAATGTAATTACTCAAAATCTTTATTTTGCTTGGAGTTAATTAGCAATGTAACATTACAACGTTGAAAAGGTTTGTTTTTTCTCCACAAATCCAAAATGAAGTAATATTGACTGTACTTGCAAGGGCTTAGCAAATTACACATGATTATCAATGGCACTGTTACTGCTACCGAGCAATCTAATTACTGTATGGCTTTTAAACAAAAATACATGTTTATTTTTGCCCTTAGATGCCTTTGGTTATTTATTTTTTAATGAATAACCAAAACAAAATGGTCATGGATGATAAATCATGAAAATGAGTACAAGTCCTCTGTTGTCAAAGAACATGGATGCTGAGAGGTTGATGGCTATTTGGAAGAAGGGAACACACTGTATTATTAAGAGTCACTACCTCTAAACCCGGAAGGGACAATCAGGCTTGTGCGTAGGAAATAGTAACTCTGAGGTGGAATTGGACATAATGCACTACAGCTACAGCATGTGCTGCACAGTGGGGACAGAAAAAAATGGCTTTCATTAAGTTACACTGAAGTTTATACATCAGTGATGATAAGCTCTCCGAGGGGTTCAGCCATCCCACCAGCCACAAGATTGAACTGTCCCATCTCCCACAGTATGAACGAAGAAATGAAATACTCTGTGGATGCATTATGTAAAAAGACATTAAATTAGAATGTTGTGCATTGTGAGCCACGAACACAAATGTCGTTTACTGGGATATGAACACAAGCTATGCAGGTGCTTGAACAGTCTGCTCACCCCGACACAGTGGGGTTTAATAATGAGTGCTATTACAAAGACCAGATGTTCGGCTCGTAATCCATCCTCTAATTTGATTAGCAAATTGTCAATACAAAGTCAGGCTCTTTAGGGAGGCCGGATCGAGTCGCATCAAGCTCTAATTTGGCTGTCTGGTAACCAACGCAGCTTGTAGCAGCGGGGCACTGGGTCATGTGCGTTTGCCAGCTTGTTCACCCTTTTCACGGCGAATTTCAAGCATATGCCGTACAGTGGTGCTCATGTCATCCACAAATGAGAAAAGAGGTGTCATTACCTCTGTAGTCAGTATGCCAACCCACGCTGAGAATGAACAGCGGTTACCCCCGGATGCTTGTGCAAGTCCCGCGATTAATTAAAGTGTTTGTGGCTTTAACTGAGAGGAAAGAAATGCCACAATTAAAGCAGGAGCGCCTTGAGATGCTGGTTCCACGTTTCATATTTTTAACCAATTAAATCAAATTGACTTTGCTGCGGTTTGATCGTCAGCTACACAGCTTGTATTGGATCTTCATCAACAGTAATTGCAAGGGTAAAAGAGTGAAGGATCCGCCGTGACAGCTCAGGACATGGGTAGTAGGCTTGTATACAAAAAAAAAAAAAAAAAAACAGCATGGAGACAAGATGCAAGATGAGGCTAAAAATCTGGTTTCACACTTGCTCGCGTTCCTCATTAGAAAAAGAAAGCGGCGTATCCGACAGGCTCTAAGTGGTTAAAGTAATCTTAACAAGCCAGCTTTCGGGAAAAAAATATGAAATGTTCAAACACTTGGCTAGCGTTTGGAGTTAGTGAATTAGAAGCATCTCTATTACGTTCTCCAGCTCTGCAAAATAGAAGATGGATTGCTGTATCCAAAAAGCTTTGTGACTCAGTTTTTGCAGTTTCAAGGGATGACAACTGGGTCCTTTCTGTGTCAGGAAAACACTCCGTTTCCTATCCAAGTTTGTTGTTCCCATAGTAGCTTCTCATAAACCAGGTCCGACCGGAGAAGGCTGAGGTGTATTGATAGAGCCAAGGGTATTTATCGGTCAAGATTCACGACCTGCCGTCCGTGGATCACTTTTCAGGGTGAAGGTGTTGTCAGTTGGACTGGACGGAGCTCCCTTAATTTACACTGCATCAGCACACTGCCCTGCACAAGAGAAATGTTACCAATATTCCTGATGTGTTGTAAATCTTAAAGGTTCCTAAGTATGCGGCCCCAGTTCTCCCAGGCCTGGAAGGACAACAAAATTCATAACTTTACTTTTGCAGACCACCTACACATTAGGAGTATCAAATATTAAGGTATTATGGTATTGATTATTACTGTTTTGTAGTAAGCGTGCACATTTGACAGTCAGCCTTCTGTGCTGTTTTTTTTTGAAGCCAATGGAAAGTAAAATGGTGGTTGAAGAAAATCGGAGAGGCTGGCAAAGCTCTTGCAAGTGACTCTTATCTTTGCTCAGAAAATCATTTCAGGCTTCTTATCAACACCTTTTTCCTTCATTCATCATTTTCTGTCTTTGCACTTGGAGCATACCAGTTCAAGGGAGGATTAGTTTACCTGGTACCTATATGTGGTAATGTGCAGCAGTTCACAAAAGGGGGTAATTCATTTTTCAGGAAATCTATAACAAAAAAAAATAATCTTTATTTCCATTTACCAAGCAGCCAAAAGTTTAACAGACTGTTTTATGATTTAATGTGGGAAATGATTTTGTTGAGGCTGACAGCTCTGATCACTAATGAGGATTTGGCTTTGTTCTGATCGAGGCAACCCCATTCTCAGTCAAACAATCGCACATCAAATGGAGGATGTTGTTTGCGCTTGTCGCTTCCCCTGATGAGGGGGCAGGAAAAAACAACTGACTCTGTTTGTGTTCGAGTCGTTTAACAAGCAATTAGTCATAAAGCTTAAGGTTTAAGCACAATCCAAATGGACAAAATGAGAGCTCACAGTCCTCTCCGCCAGGCTCCAAGAAAAGAGCTGTCTAACTTCTGAGGCTCGTCTTCACACGCCAAAATAACAATCGCATCAAGTATAACAAGTCCTCCCATAGGAGCAAATGGGGTACATATCATGAGCAGCATAGTTGTCATGTCTCTGTGGTTGTTATTCTGCATGCAAGACCCCTCATCAGGCCTGTGATGCAGTTTCTATTTCAGAGGCATTGTGACATGACTTACACTCGCTCGTCATCTCCCTGCGAGGATTACGTGTTATGCCTGTCATACCAAATTTCAACTTTGCAGAGAGAAAAGGAGTATGAGCAACGCTTATGTGACGGAGAGAAATAAATCAGTTCATATCGCTCCTGTGGCAAAGGCAGCCTTTGTGAAACTCGAGTAAATGTTGCTGTAACAGCTGGATCTATCTGTCGTGACCTGAAACCGAGCGGAGGTAATCTGTAAAACAATCAAATAACAACAATGGAAGACAAACTTGAGTTGGGAGATTTGCTTTTATTTGACAATATTTCTTGTTTCGAGAGAATTGCTGAAAACGTGGTGCAAGATAAAGCATTTTTGCAATATTAAATGGCTTTTTAAGTAGATTCTTTTTTTTTCTCACAGTAAATTACATTTGTTTCCATGGCCTCAACAAGAGACATCTCATTTGTCTCTCCATCATCCCCCTTCCCTCTCCTTTAACAGCATCTGACAGTTGTTTATTCGTGCCTGAGAAAAGAAGCGGCAGCAGTGAGAGAGCCTTGGTAATACCTTAGGAAGACGTGCCAATGTCAGGCATGAAACAGCAGCCACAAAGAGCATTCAGATCTGCTATATAAATACAGATGGTGATGATTTTCGTCATTAGCGTATGCATGTTTTTATCACACACATGTTTATAGCGGCTCAAGAGAAGCAATGCGGTTAGATCACTCTGGAGAGTGTGATTCAAAGCTGCTGTATGATTTGCAAGGCCAAGCACAGGAGCGTTTGAAGAGTAACCTTGGTGTAATACGCTGTGTAATTTTACAGCCCCTCCTCTCTATGAGATCTTACCGCAAAGTTCCTGTTTTCATTAAAATAGCTGCCATTTTCATCACAGCAGATGCCCCCGCGCTCAGCATATGTGTAAGGTCATAAATCCAGATTACCTACTTCTTGTGTCGCTCTTGGAGCCATCTGGTGTGATTTAAGCGGTGGGCAACACTGTTTTCAACAACAGCTCCTCCCCGCCCAGAGAAAAGGATGGCTACGGCTCAGAAATTACTTGGCCACAACTTGAGTCATTAAAAAAAGAGCAAAACGCCATTAGTGATTTAATATGTTCCCTAGATTTTTCATTTAATTGATTGTATTTGTGGAGCCTGTGTGCTGTTGATTCCAAATAAAAATATTGCTCCTTGGACAAATTGAGAATATTCTTTGTATTATGTTTTATACAGAAGGTTTTTTTCCCCCATAGTTTTCCCTGAAATAAGATGACAGTGGGGTGAAGGAGGATGCCCTCTCCAACTGCGTCGAATGCTGTGAATCAAGCAAGTGACATTCTATGGGTTTTGCTACAGGAACACTATTTAGAACATACATTGGGCCTCATGCAGCAACATTCTCTTAAATGTATCTTATATTTTTTACTTCACTTTTTGTGAAGAGAAAAAATGAAGAAAAGTCTACTCCAGATGCACCAAAGATTCTTCACCATCCACATCTGCTCTTACCAAGGTATGCAAAATGATGAATCCCAGTTGATTATAAATTGGAAGCGTGTGGCTGATTATTTATCATTTAAAGCATTTTAGCATTAATGCAGCTGCAAACAACAATGTTGCACTGTTAGCGCTATTGGCGCTGTTAGCCGCAAGCCAAGCCATCAGCTCTGCCATCACCATGTTGAGAGTCTTTGAGGGGCAATATGAATTGCTCAGTTTGTATAGCACCTTTAAATAAATGAACAAAGGTAACTTGATTTTCCAGAGCTTCAATACTGGCATTACAGGAAAATCAATATACAAACAAAATGCACAAAAATTAGGGGAAATTTGTTCTTATATCGCTTCCTCCATGAGGTCAGTTGTTACATATAATTATATATACATATAAACATGAAATATATGTAGGTCAAGCATAGAGGTTTAAACACTTTCAGGGGTTTAGAGTTAGTGTGCACCTTTTGAATTCCAATAATTTCACATTAAATGAGTTAAGATTTGAAACTCATTATGCTTTTGCTTGAAATGTGCAAATGGGAACACTATTGTCTTCGGTTGTAGTTTTCGACCTAACATTTTGAAGGATATTATTTGAACGTCCTAAGTATACACAGTTGCTAGACTGCCTGTGTTGAAATTCAGCCCCTGGCTAATACTGTACACTCTGTCTGATGAGCCAGTGAAAGCAAAAATAAAAACAATGGCTCCTTATCAAACAACCTATAGTGCTGGCACAACACAAAAAGGTATCTGATCTTCTGTCTGTGCTCCGTCTGGGCAGGAAACTAGCCTCATGTTATCAGAAACTTCATTTCCAGTTGTTAAGTCACTAGACAGACCTGTCACATTGTGAGAGAGAATCAAAAAGTTTTAAATGCCAGCTTGAATGTCAATACAACCAGACAGAGCATATGCTCACTGCACTTCAGGAGATTTTTGGTTTATATTTTACTCTTGCGTTTTATATGCCTGTGGGTCATATACCTGACACCAGAATTTTATTGAGGTTCCCAATAGTTCAACACAGTCTGGATTTTAGAAGATTGGGAGACTGTTCTTTGCTGCAGTCCCAGTTTGTGTTTCAGACTGATTTAGTAAACAGCAGCCTCCATCAGCTAAATTCTGCATCAGGAAACCATGGCACCCATATGCAAATAAGTTTTAGATGTCTTAATATTGCAGGCGTGATTTGCGTTGCTTCCACAGACGGTATATAAGAAGTGGAGGTAGCCATTGTGACGTCATCCATTGATTTGATTTGTGGACTGCCATTTTGAATGCTCAAGTTTGGCATTTTGCACTTCGCTATCTTGGATTTCGGCCGCCGCCATCTTGGCTTTATTGCAACCAATGAACGAAAGCTACCATGTTTGGACATCAAATAACGTATATATGCAGTTTCTTTTTTGGGGGGTTTGAAACACATATGCTAAGATCCATATTAGACACCATGGGCTAGGTCTATTAACCAGCCAATAATAATCCTATATCCTGTAAAGAACAAGTCTATAACTAAATAACAGAACTTACTGGTAAGCTTACTATCTGAAGTAATTTGAAATATACTAGTTGAGTGTAGTTTAGTTGACATCCTTTGCCGGGAGATGGTGCACAAAGACACATCTATATCTTGAATTCCAAGCTGGTGTCGCTGTGCACGTTCTCCCAGTAGGTTTATCGAAAAACCGTAAGTCCAGACTCTGTCATTTCAATGTGCTAGCACTGCAGCTCTCCCAGGCTTGCTTTCAGGTGATTCACATTGTGTGTCCTTGTTACACAACATTCTCGCTTAGTGCTTGGTGCAGCTTTTAATTTTGGACACCGAGTTCAGAATAAAATCAGACATTGCAGTCGGTGCAGTCAGCAGCATTTACTTTGCCAGGAGGTATCTGCCAGGGACCATCGAGGATATGGCACTTCTTCAATGTAGCGGCCCGGGAGAGCTAGTGACACCTTAGTAACCCGGGGCCCCGTGATGGAGCATCTCGCCTTGCCAGGTGGACATGCTCATTGTCCGGCCGCCTTATCTCTTCGGGGCCATTCGTCCTGAAGATCACTGGGAGTGACAGAGCAGAAGCGGAGGCATTCCTACAAAAAAATTCTGGAGCAGGCAAAGCCCCGGGGAGAGTGTTGGCAATGCAAGCGGGGAAAATCTAAGGCATCTGGACCATAGGCTGTCTGGAGGATCCTAAACAGTCTCTCTGAGAATCAAAATCTAGCTTCTTAGTTACCTTCACTGGGATACATTAAGGATGCTTCACTGATAAGGATGGTGAATGGAGGCTCTCGGCTGGACGCGGCCTCTCCCGCTGCTCTTGATATAATGTACAGTGGTTGTGGAACAATTTAAAGCACCCTTGGGACTGGATCGATGAGACGGCCCGTTTGTGTCCTGATGCATTACATTTGACAAGTGATTCCATATCTCAGGATAGATTGTTATTGTGTGACCGAGACAGGACCGTAGGTTGATGTGATGGAAAAATCATTCCATTACAGGAGGAAAAAAAGGGTCTTGAATCAGTTCTGACATTGTGGCAACCTCCACAAGGCATTTTTTAATATTTAAGTTGCTATGTTGATCCCTCTGTTTAAGCACAAAACAACCATCCAGAAGATAAATGACCATGTCAGCTCACTGTACCTTTGAAATCCATGATGTTCTAGAAATGATTCATGCCTTTTGTAGAGCAGAAATCTTACAGTCAGTGTTGCCAGTTCTTCTGAGAGAAACAAGCAAACAGGTCTATAGAAAGTAAAACAAGCCAAAAAGAAACAACTAGTCTTTCAAAAAAAATAGCAACAAGCAACCGTTTCAAAACTACTGAAACTTGTAATTTCGATTTTTATATATTTTTTTCAAATCCAGTCTTTTAATCCATTCTCTTTCTCCCATTCTTTGTCGTATGTTTTTTTATATTTCACCAACTTCGTCACTGCCCTTGTTTGCAAGGTTAAGAGAAGATGTCTCGCTCACTGACTGACAGTCACCTGTGTACATGCTAGAAAGAGGGTTTAGGGAACATAGTTGAGATAGATATATTGGAGATTGACAGGAGACAAATAAGCCAAAAAAAACGTAAACTGCGACGACCAATATTTGTATGTGACTTTACAGAAAAAGAAGCCCAAAGTTGCTTGTAATAAGCAGACTTGGCAACTTTGCTAGACAGGATAAAAACATGAAAATATGCTTTAAAGTGCATGATGTCAAAAACTTTGAAATGTGAAAGACAATCACCTGTGAATGAGATCAGATAAGAAACTTGTTTGTGATGTGGTGCGTCCACATTTGGCCGTATAACTAACATATTTGCATCATATTTTTTATGCTGAAAAAGGCTTTCAGGTTGTGTGTGTGTTTATTCAGTTATAAAAGGTGAAAGCACAGCTTAGTGATCAGAGACATCGCCCCGCAGATGAGAAACAATCAAAGATCTGTTTTAAAATTTTATGATCAAGGTTGTCCATATTAGAGATGTTTTAAAAAAATGATGAAAAGGCAATTTCCTCCTGTGTTTATAACCCTGAATTGATAACGAGGGATTATCCAGGTATTAACATGAAGCCCTGCTAAAGGTGCATGGTCTTACACACAGCGTGTTGCTTTTCATAAATAAAGCCTGCTGCAGCCCATGTGGGATTTTACCATCACTGCTACTGGCAGTAACACCGGACTCCCAAGTCAACGCTTTCCCGCTTCTGTGCCTGGAATGAGGATTTTATTACACATTATGCAGCTTAATGAGGTAAGAGATTAAGATGTTGCCCTCACATTGCAAAGGCTGTATTAGCACATTGGATTGGAAATGACTCTGCTCTGCGGCTACCTCTCGCGGCATTGTTTGGGGTGAGAGTGATGGAGTGCTTGGTGATTACTCCACAAATCTCTAATTTGGATGTAATTTCTTGCTGTGGAATTTGGAGTTAGTAGACAGGGATTTATGTTGGCCTCTGGGTCAGCCAGACAGTTTTCATTTGATTTAAGTCAGGGGTTATTGTATTATGTAATTATACTATGATGATGTGCTGGTACTTTCAAAATAATCTGTATTCAACCTTGCTGTAGTGCTAGAAGAGTTTTCCTCTGAAATGACATGTCCCAGATACACGTTTGTATTAAGTTTATTCATGTATTCTTCTTTTGTTGAACAAAAACAACAATGTCACCTAAATCAAGTTACCAAGTCGTTAAATACGGCAGCTTGGTCAGTGGCCCAAATGTCATACCATGACGCTCTATGTGGCCGTATGGAGGGAGTAAAGGAGAAAGTAAGGTGATGTGATGAAAGAGTGATACAGTCTAAAAAACACAGGGCTTTCACCCAGGACACCTCTGTTTGTGTCGCCTGTGAATCTAAATTTAATGTTTAAATTTAGATTCTTATTTTAGATCACAGACACAGGTTCAGTCTTGTGTCCTATGTTACGTTACTTAGGTTATCAGAAACTCCAGTTGCTCTTATATTTCTGTATACGTAGCTGTTCATAGAGCTTTAGCATTAAACCACACTTCCTGTACTACCGTAACCAATGGGTATAGCTAAATTAACTAGGATTCAAATCTTAAGGATTACTACTTTCAGGACCTTGACTAACAACACTTTTCTTTTTTTTTTATAACCTCAAAGAGTTTCAAATAATAAATGACAGTTCCATGAATAAAAATAGTCTCTCCATCTTTGAATAAAAGAGATGCCAATCATATTGAAAAAAGGTATTTTCATAACGGGACCACAGACTTTCCTTTCATTGTTTTTTCCTTCACATTCAAAATGTCTAGTGGAGAGCAGAGGGCTTTCCCGGAGCGGTGGCTGTAGACAGAAGAAAAAGGATTCGTTTCAGCTTCTTTTATTAACCTGGAAGGTAAAGGCCTCTACCTCCTCAGGTCAGGATGCTATCCAGTGTCTGTGTTGCATCACAGCGCTGCAGGGTTGTTATGGGTGGGAGGCATCGATCGGGGTGGGTGTAAAAGGCAACTGGCATGGAGTTCACAACCGAGATACTGTAATTCTCCTATCTTGATCTGGATGCTCTCTGTAGAGTGTGATGTCTGGAGGTGTAAGTTTCTTGGAGTGTGTTTGTGTGTGTGTGTGTGTGTGTGTGTGTGTGTGTGTGTGTGTGTGTGTGTGTGTGTGTGTGTGTGTGTGTGTCTGATCTTTCTGGCAGTCTAAGGAGTCACCTTTTAGAATTAGTATCTGCAAGAGCTGCACTCTTTTGTGTATAGCACGGGTAGCGTTTTGACCTTATAAATGTATTATTAAATGTTTGCAGCCCTTGTGAGTGAACCACTTATGTTTAGATTCATAGAATTCCCAAAGGGTCAACTGGAAATGGAAAGGTTTGGAAAGGAGAATAAGCTACATGTATGTTCACTCTAAGGATATTCATAAATAAACTGTTGGACCCAACCAGCGAAGCCCTGAAACAGCGACCTGACTTACAAACCCTGCCTGTTACGGGGGTGGGGGGGGGGGGGGGGGGTGAGAAGCTTAATCCTGCAGCAGGATTCTCTCGCTGCCATACTGCAGCACGCCGGCTGGAGGCCATATTTAGCAGCAGACGCTGACATGCCTGACCTCTGCCAGCGAGACACACAAGCTGGATTACCTGGTGATACGCTCCTGATTCTCTAATCCCAGATCTGTCTCGCAAAGATTAGCACAGAGGAAATCAACCACATGCAAGGCTAAGAAGTGACATGCCTTAGCTGCCCTCCGACTCTCTCTCTCTTCCCCCCACTGTGGGTTCATATTTTCTTTGCTTGAACCACACTGAAACTACCTCTTAGTAAATAGCTACTGGAGCCGGTGGCTTTAAAATATTCATTGAGCTATTTCCAGCTTCCCTTAACATTGTTCTCATTAGATAATTATTTTTCCCACAAGCAGGGGGAAGGAGGGAAGTTGTTTGTCTGGTCTTATCAGAACAATAACCCCATGAATATTTTGATGTGGACGCACCACATCACAAACAAGTTTCTTATCTGATCTCATTCACAGGTGATTGTCTTTCACATTTCAGTCATTTGATTAGTCCTGGACAGTATATCTTACTTTAGAGTTACTTTAAAATTGAGTTTAAAAAACTTTAATTGGCATTTTAAATATAAGTACACATTTATGACAGTACATATGAGTAGGGTTAGTCTAAAATCAGAATACCCATTTTGAACATTGTTAAAAAAAAAAAGGTGCAAAGGTGATTGTGATAGCTGCACCTGCTGCCACAGAGCTGATTTGAATGCCGATAGGCTCTCTGCACACACATTGGTCTTATGTATAGTTTCCACTTAGAATTTTCCACTTAGAGTTTTTGAATTGTTTGACCTTATACATCTTGCACATACATCCACAAATAGATACATAATGACACCGTTGTTCTATACAGTACATTTTGTTGGCAGTACATTGATTTCTATTTGTAGCGTGCATATTTAGTTGACTTCTGTATTGTCACGCATGAGTTCATCTTGTATTTTTCTATGTCTTTGAGTGGCCAATCAGACTCTACATATAATGCGACCTTTACCTTTCCCCAACCTTAAAATATGGCTGAACTTTACTAGACTCTAAACATAAATGTGGCAGATCAGTAGAGATGGGTTGGATGCATGTTTGGAATGCTTTTAATGCTGTAAAAGAAGCATTCATGGAGGAAAAACCTTTCCCTAAAATAATAATAATAATGCTAATAATTTAAATCGTTTGGCAAGTAAATATATAAATACCAGAAACATTATTAACATTGTTAAAAATGTATGATAACATTCTCTTTGCGTTTTCCTAGATACCACTCAGCCATGGCTAATGCATTGGTTGTGCTTTTAACGCATGTTCCATGAGTTTAGAGTGTTCTTTGGAGTTGCAGAACATGCGTAATGAGGGCAGCCTCCTGAGGAACACACTGTGTGGGAGACGAGAAGTAAAGCAGGACCCGAGCAGATCAAGAAGCTTGAAACAATTGCGAACAGCCTCACTTCTCAGTGGGAGAGCATCTTGTTGCTCCAAGATTATGGAGCCTCGCTCTCAAAGGAAAAGATTGAAGTATTGTGCCAAAGCAGCCATGAGTGAAGGAGAAAGGGATTCTTTGTGCCGTCGCAGTTACATTGCAGAATTAAACCACGGCTGATCTGCACAATAAATGTTGCAAAGTGAAGTAAATGTTTTTTAAAAAGATCATTTTTGTTTTTTTAAAGAATAAAATAGGTTTGTTTTACTATCTATGCAGCATTATTTTGTTAAAAATGTTCTTTTCTCTGCATTTTGTGTAATTGCCTGCTGACACAATTCAGTTTATAATCAGCTGAGCACTCTGTCTCATGCAAACAGCCTACAAATGTTAACAATATTGGTTACACGTCAGGAGAAGCAAGATACCCCACTTCCATTTTTGTTGTTACTCATAAGTTTATGGTGTTACAGGGATAATCACATAGAAGGCACCAGGCCAGAAAACAGGGCTGATCTTGATTCTGCAGCTGTAGTTGGGTTAGCCTGAGGGAGAGACCGACTCTCACACATACAGCTCATTCACAGTGACAGTGGGGTGCTGATAGAGCGTGATACATACATTTGTGGAGGAGTTAGTATGTGTTCTATAGGTGTCTTTGATTTAATATGCATTATTTCTGACATAGCTTCAATATACTCTTCTTTCATTATAGTCGGAGCTCATTGTGTTCACCAGCTGCAAAAGCACGTGGCTGGTTTCGTTTTCACCTTGTGAGTCTTTGTGTGTGTGTCATCATGGGACGTCAACTCTAGCGGGAACTACCACGGAAACAGTTTTGAATAGTTTGAGCTGCTTTTGTATGTCTCTCTGTCTTTCTCTCTGTGGACAGATTTTGTAAGTGCAATAGCTTCACAACTTTTGCAAGATGCAGTCACGATATTTCACCATTTGCAGAAACACTACGTTCTTTATCATTTATGGTTTTATTAATCGTCTTGCACTCATGAGTCTTTGCCAAACAGCTCAGTCATTTACATTCATCCTTTTTTAGCTGCCGCATCAGCGACTAGCCGCAGCATTTTTCACTCATATGCTGTATGAAATATGGAGGTAGTTTAAGTGACGTCACGTAAAGGTTTCTGAAGAGCCTTTGCGAAGCTCAAGTGGGTGGCTTCGGACATTGCCAGAGCAGACAGCGAGCGACCTGAGACGACACCCACCTATAACTTAAAGTGGCCAGGCCCCTTAAAGGGAGTTGTATAAAATGTCATCCCCCCTCATACATCATCAGGAACAGGGACATCAGCTACAGAGACCCAAAGCGTTTCTTATACCAGGCTGTAAACATGTTCATTTCTGCTGATAAGTGGGGATTGGGGATTGACTTGTTTTTGGAGGCGGCCTCAAGTGGCCAAACACAGACTCACAATGTGAAAACAAAACCAGCTGCACGCCGTCTCGGTTGGTAATGAGCCTTGATTGTGTGCGCCTTACCCTTTGTGTTCTGTGAATATAGTCGTCTACATATGTCCCACTTACGTGCTGCTTATTTCTGTTCAGGGTCATGGGTGTGCTGGATGAGATCCAACAAACAGCAAACACAATCTCTCTTAAAAAACACAAAGTAGCCTAGTTCTTTTACTGGTACAATGTGTATTCCAAATGAGGCAGACTGGATTAATATGAACTTGTCATAGAAGCAGAGATGCTCTGTTGGTGGAAATAATCTAATTAGTTGAGTTTGTTATTCAACAAATTTGAAAGCACGAACTCTCGTAAACATATTAATTGGAAGATAAATTGGTCTGATTTTTTTGTTTTTTTTTCTGTTCAATTATTATAACGGCAGCCATGGGTCCAACAACAAACCTAATAGGTACTATTTTTTCAGTTCTTATTTCTCTTTAGTTGTTTTCATTCGCTTTCAGTCCGACATTCCTAAATCAGAACATCGTGGCAGCGTTTGTGCAACTAAAACTCCAGTCTGCTGAGAGGCATCCAATGTGCGATTCGGCATGATCACATTCTGTCACCATTTTCTGTCTGTCGCCCTGTAGTCCTGGAGTTGAGTGACGCAGGTGTCTCTACATTTCCTGCTCTTCATGTGAATGACATCTGACAGTGTCGATTTCCAGCGAACAACGTGGCTGGGGCTTCAGGCTCCGTTCTGCCCGTCTCGTCTGGAGCAAAGCCCCTTTCAGACATTTAGGGTGGTGTCGCTGTAACAAACACGCTTGTCACTTCACGTCTTATCAAACGCTGTTGACTCAGCATAATGAGAGGAGCTCTTAAAGCCACCACCAAAATGTAACTTGTACCCATGCCAGTGGTGCCTTCGAACTAACTGTGTTTGAGCGGGTGTAAGAGATATTGAAAATGGTCCTCAGGCCTACCAGCGTTTGTATTAGGTTGTTGCTGTGTGTGGGACACAAGATGAGACAGAGGCTGACTGGGACTTCAGCAGTACAAGGACATTATTCTAATTGGCCTCTTTAATGTTTAAATCCCCATGTAACCCTGTAATTTTAAGTAAAAAGTGCAAATTCCACTGTCGCTAAATATTACCTTCATTTTGTAAGGGTACACAACACCCACTGAAAGCTTCAGAGGGCTTATAGCAAGGGAATATCCTTTTTGAAAGTACTCTATTCTGTAATAAATGCGAGAGATTACTACTTTCTACTAAAACGAAGTATATGTTTTATTGTAATGATTGAGCATAATACAGTAAAGTAAATGTGCGATTGCTGTCATCCTGCCTAACATCGGTCCATTTCACTAATATTTTGTTGAGTTAAACCATGTTTCATGAGCACTTAAATGTTAGCTGCAATATGACATCAAATTCACCAAGCTTAAATATCTATCAAGTAAGGTTAAGCGTTAAGAAATGGTATAGCCTAGTAAAGCTGATCTGCAGACAGAGCCTGTGGCGAACACTGTCTGCCAGAGAGGGAAACCTTTTGACCCATGACTTTCCCCCCCTCCGTAAATCCATCTATAAATATTACTGGACCTCTTTCTCACAGAGGTCCCTGAAGAGCTTTCTTCTTTCCAGCTGAAAGTCTGAAAGATGTAGGAAGACAGTTTAAACACATGATCTGGCATAAAATCTCAAATATTGTGTTTTTTGAATTGACACATACTGTACCGATTAGTTGGGTCTTTTTTTTTTATGATGTTGATTTGATAAGAGTACAGTTGTGAAGCAAAAGGAAATAAGGAGAGATAGAAAGAGGAGGATGACATGCAGCCTTGATGCGTTTAGGTCATCTGGAAGGCTTTTCATTTCCCGGAGACTCTAATCTGACACGTCCATCAACACGTCCTCTAACTAATTCTACTATCTAGTATCCATGCAGGAACATTGCTTAGAACATTTAAATCACAACTAGCTTTATTTAGAGACTTAAACATTACATCTTAATGCATTTGTTTACACTTGCAGTGCCTAATTAGATAAAGTCTGTTTTATTTAAAAGATAAGTCTTCAATAAAATGTATTACAAGTTGTACTACATCTACCATATCCCAATATCTAAAAAAGAACTAAACTTTCACAAAGACTTGACAAACCAGTCTTTGCTAAATTCTCAATATGCTAAAAACACATGGCTAAATTGTTAGTTAATTGACTTAATTGACCCTTCTCTGAGTCCCAATCATTTCAGATTGTTCTTGATTTTGAGGCTTGTTTTTGTGGATTTTCATGGTCATGGTTAAACGTTGGGTAATATTGTTTAAAGAACCAGCCTGATTAGAATAAGATAAAAAAAAGAATATATATATATAAAATGATAGATTGATTTTATTAGAAAGCTGATCATTGATATATATTCAATAGGCAATAACAACGGTCACAGGGAGGACACTGCTGGCTTCATGTGGGTATGCAACACGCAACACGCAATCATTTGATTTGTAGTGCAAATACTATGATGGCCAGGTTCAATATGTGTGCATCAAGCACAAAAGCGAAATTATTTCAAACTTATTGTACATCGTTCTATGGTTCTGTGTTGTGGAGACTTGATTCCTCCCATATACAGCGTATTTATGTAACATGGCGTAAATTTGCGCGACGCATTTGGCGTGTCCCCAAAGTCTTATGTCAACATCTAATATTGAATGTCAATTGTTATCTCGCTTCTCTACGTTTCTATGCACTGTGCATAATAGCGATAATGCCTTAGTTCGCCTGTGTTCTGATGGATTGATGTATCGTCAGACGTCTGTTGCTATTAACCAACGGTTTCTCACGTACAAACTAATGTAAATATGCTGACGTATAACAGCCGTGTTTTGCGTCGCCTAATATGTAATGATACCGCTGCTGATTGTATGGATGTTGCTATTTGTATACAAGAGCTATGTGATGTTCGTGATGGTCTGAGAGAATGTGAGTTTGAGGGGACTGACATCAAAACTATAATCAGTCTCCTAGCGAGCATGTGATTATGTTTGCTTCTTCCTACTGTACAATACATGTGCGATAAATGATTATTATATATATAACACAGAAGTTGTTTCCTAGAGTTCAATGTGCAACTCCTCCAGTTGTAAAAGTGTAAGTCTGTAACCTTCATCCCTGGAAGTTCATGGTTCCGATGTCTGATTCAACCCTCACACAAACTCTTCTTGCACAAACATGTATTTTTTATGCTTGTCTGGTCAGAAATGCAATTTTCAGCCTGCTCCCTGGTTAGCACTAAAGCGCTCCACAGTGCTCATATTTACTACAGAGTTGCAGCATTAGGTTAAGCAATAAGTAAGCTATGACAGAGCTTTCCAATACACACAGTAATGCGCATGTAGAGTCACCTCTAGTGCATGTGCATTTCATCAATATGGGGTCAATTAGTCATGCTTATCAAATAATATTGGCTGCAACACAAGGTCGTTGACCTGAAACGATGAAATGAATCTGTGTTTCCAGCCCTCACTTTTTGTGCAGCATCCTTCTAATGCATCACATGTTGACCATCATCCGCCATGCAGTCTCTCATCCGGCTATTATTATGGATGATTCAATGCCTTGTGGTCTCTGTGCCTGCCCTGATATTAAAACTCCGACTTGGATTTCATCCGCAGCTGCAGAGCTCGGACCCAGTATTGATCACATCAATGATTCAAAGGGCAAAGTGAGTCACCAGCAGCCATGAAATGACAATAACAAACAAACATTTAAATTTAAGGATGCCATTTTATTTATATTAGGAGCTGTCAGCAATGACAAAATAACTATAGCCTTTACTGTCTTACCTACTTCACAGAGGGTTTAATTGGAGTGAAGTGGATCATTTCAAAGGCCAAATGGAGTCTTGTGTTGTTTGCTGGGGCTGCGAATCTCAGGAATAGTGACTGTCTTAGTACAAAGATCAGGTTTGCTCAGTACCATCATTCCTCAAATAACTACAGCACTGTGTCAACATTCCTCCAGTAGCTCAAATTAGGTTTTGTGTGTTTTTGAAAGAGGCTGACCTAAAAAAAACACTAACCACAATATTTGAGAAGATTGAGGTGCAAACTCTTTTCATGCTCCTAAATGAGCTCCATCTCATAAACTCTAATGATCACAAAGTAGTCAGTTGTACTGCAAAGTAATTTATTCAACAAAAGAAAAATACAGTTTTATTTGGAGTAGAAAACTGTCATCCATTATTTCAAATATATAGTTCCTATCTGGAGCCTATAGAGATTTTACTGGATATGCTGTAAAACACCTGTCGATGCATTCATCGAAGTATTCTTTTACAAAGAATGGGAAATTCAATTAATTTGTTCTTTATAACATATATCATGAGTTTTGCTAATAGTCCATAATATATTCGTTAAGCGCACAGCTGATATTTTGGTTAAAAGAAACATTCCCAGACAGTCAGGTATTTACTGTAAGTTGACACATTTCCAACATATGGGAGCACTGCGAGGCAGCACTGTTTGTACAATGGGGTGATAATGTTGTGTTAAATGGTCTCATATTCTGTGGTTGTCACAATGTAATACTTTGGTTGGGTACCTGCAATGACCATGCAGACTCATTACTTTGGATGTAATGGGGCCCATAAGAATGAATACCATACCAATTCAAATCCACAAACGCACTCATCCCCTTGATAGCAACGGAGGGTAAGTTGATTTTGGTCTTATGAGGATAATTTGCAGGGGAAAAAATGGTTACTTATTAAACGTTGCTATCCTCAATTGTTCAGCTTCAAGGTTTTCATGCTTAATTTAAGGAGTTCTCCATTAATTGTGCATTTGTCTTGATGACAATCTGCTGATGGCAGCCCTGCTAATAAAACCAATATAGAGTGCTCCAGGAATGAGTCCTAAAACCGGAAAATGAGTTAGCATTTATTATTCCCTAGTCTCGAAGCCAATGTTTTTAGAAACGAGTTTTTGGTTAGATGCTGGAAACAAAGTCTGTAGAGATTTGAACTTTTTGTCCAAAGACATTAAATATGTCAGTAAATGACCCTCTGAGGAATTTTGAATCTGTTGTGTGTTTAAAAAGGCAGGTAATACCAAGTAGCTCTTCAGATCTTTTCACCTTGCTGTGTATACTTGTGCTCATGTGACCATGGAGTAGTTAGTGTACAGCCTTACGTTAGCTTTTTACTTGTGGCGACTGTATTCATGCTTCAAAAATCCTAAAAGGGGAGTTCATTGGAGACATTATCTTTCTGAACAAATAGTGGAAATGTTATAAATGTTTGTTTGCCATTGAGCTTATTTCTGTAACAATCCAAAGCCCAACTGAAAAAGCAGATTGACGTCTTGTCAAAGGAACCAGGGTGACGCTAACTTCCGGGGGTTGGCTTACACAAATACAATACCATCTCTGCAGCGCTCTATTGCAGTCGGATATAATTACAATTGTGAAGCTGTGAAACAAAGTGTTAATTACATTTTTAGTCATGTACAGGGTCCTTTATTGCTGTGTTGGGACCACTGCTTCTCTTTGCAAAGAAAAGGTTATATACAAATAATATACAATTAACACAATGCCAGTAAGAGATCAGCGACATACCCTTATGCAATGTTGTATTCATATGTAATTTTGCATTGTAATCAATATTATTTGTTTATTATTCAATCTTTATCATGAATAACAGTTTGGCTAAGTATAAATCCTCTTTAACAAAAACATTATGTTACAGTATAACACACAGACATCAACAAAAAAACAGACGGGGTCATTGATTAAACGAAAACAGGCAATGAACAAGGTAAAAGCTCATGGAAAACACAGTTAAGTGGAGAAAAGATATTGAGAATGATCTTGAAGAGACAGATGAAATGTTTCATAGCATTAAACATTTTTTGGATATTCAGCTGACAACATTTACAAGAAAAACAAAACAAAATATTCTGTCTCTTTTAGGCTATGATCCAGTGAATTAAATACCTGCCAATTGAAGGCGCTCATGTTACCATAAAACATTTAATGTGTATGTACGAAAACTATGGATTTAGGTCATTTTGTCAAATACATTACATTACATTACATTACATTACATTACAGTCATTTAGCAGACGCTTTTATCCAAAGCGACTTACAGGAAGTGTATTCAACATAGGTATTCAAGAGAACTACTAGTCACCAGAAGTCATAAGTGCATCTCCTTTCTTAAACAAGCATCTAAGAGCATAAACCAGAGCAAAAGTATAGTGAAGAAACAAATTAGTACGAAAACAATAATTGCAACAGACTAATACGAATACAATAAGTGCTACAAACTAATACGAATAGGATGAGTGCTACAAACTAATACGAATACAATAAGTGCAACGAACTAATACGAATACAGTAAGTGCAACAACGACAAATAAGCACATACATTGTCATGTGCCAGCTTTAACTTTTCTGAATTTCCTTTTTTTTTTCAATTATGTCAAATTTTCACATGCTGAGTGTCTCAGGGGAAATCAAAACTCTTTGAGACAGCCCTGATTGGTTACTGTGGGTCTATGAATGAGATCTCTATGCATGGGAGGACAGAGATCCTCTGGGCGCTGCCAGAGGCAGGAGCACACAGTGGTGGAGAGTTTTCAACATTAACCTGCAAAACATGAATACTTTGTGACAAACCCTCATAATATTTTGGTCCCACTGCAAATTTACCATTAGCACCATCCTGTGAGCGCGACTACAAGAAAGCAAGTCGTCCCAACCACAACAGTGCATATCTAATGGTATATACATCACCATGTTACATGTTCAATAATTCATTCATGGCTACATTTCAGTCTTGTCAGAAAGAAACTGATGGTAGGTGTAGGTTTTTCAAAAAAATCAATGGGCAAGGGTTTTGGATACCATGTTACAAAAATAACAATGTGACCTTTCCATAGCCAGGATGTTTCGCTGTATTATTGTATTGTTAATAGTCTGGCATTAATGGGAAGCATTTTTATGTTGCATGTTGGAAAGAAGACTTAAAGAGGAGATTGCGCAATATATCATTGGGGTACAAAATCGTCTCTGTTCATGCTGAAAAGACCTTGTACCAGCCTTCATTCAACAGCCTTGACTGTTGGTATGAAGTTCACTTGTGAAAACTCACAGTATGTTTAATCGAGACGTTTGGGACGAAGGGGGAAACTTGCAACCACACACTTTATAGCCGAAAATATATGGACACAAAAACAAACATTAAACCCAAATGTGGTTCTTGAACGTGCCATTCAATATCAGTTCCACTCTTCTGGGAAGGCTTTTAACAAGAGTTTGGATCCTGGCTGCAGGGATTAGCTCCCATTCAGCCACAAGTTAAAGTTAGTGAGGTCAACCTCTGCTACTAGTAGTTAAGGTCTTCAACCTTAACTACTAGTAGTCACTTTTGACGTACAATTTGCTTTAGCGTTACGATTTATCTTCGTTGGAATGAAAGGGCCAAGCCCAAACGATAAAAAGTAGGAAAGAGCTGTCCACTTACTTTTTGTATTAATATATTTGAGAAAAAGGTACATTAGTTCCCTTTTGAAATGAATAAGGTTTAGTATTAAGTAGCACAAAGTACCTCAAAATTGTATTTAATACAGCACTTGGTGATATCATTTCAGTTCTTGTGTAAATGTGAGCATCTTCTTTCCAATTCCTATTCCTGCAGCCACCACTGTAATTGTAGATGTCTTCACATGTCAATATTTTACCACACTGATTGGAGCTTCATATGATGAGGAGAAGCTCACACTGGAGGAGGTGAACAGGGGAAAGGAGGACAAAAACAGCATTCCAGGAATAACTGCTGTTCTTTTCACAAATCATCAGGGTTGTCATAGTATTTCTGAGGTAACGATGACAGTATCCTACAGAGAGACTACTCTGTTGAACCTGTGATGGGAATGTGTGTGCTGGAGCCGATTTATTATTGTGCATTATTTGGTTTTCATCAATCATCATGAATCACTTATTCTTAATGTGATATCTCTGGGCACAGTGCTCTAGGACTGCAGACCTTCTGCTAGTTTTCTTTATTGATTACTCATTCAAGCCGTTTATGATGCAAAACATTAACAATATTTAGTGCTTCCAGCTTCTAAAATGTGTTAAACCGAAAATGTGATTTACTTTCTCAGTCTTATACTCTATTACATTGATTTATTTGGATATTCGAGGGTTTCTTGGACAAAACAAGCAATTTGAAGGTGGCACTTTTTGTTGGGCCTTTTCCCTAAACATAAAGTTTATGTGGCACTTAATACTTTTGGCTGTTACATTTTGAGGAAAAACATAATTGCTGAATGGATTATGTTCACTGGCAATGTTTATCTCTGGTCCACATAGTGCTATGTTCTTGTACCACAGGGTTCTTAAGGAGTCTGTGCTGGTGAGCAAATGGTGGCCATATGGCAGGGTGGGCCTTGGAACCAGGTTAACTCTACTGACCATTAGGGATAAATAGTTTTTACATTTTCACATATCTTTTTATGCCACATTGTTACAGTGAAACAGCCGTGGTTAAGTTAAGGCAACAAATCCACTTAGGTCGGTTAAGGAAAAACATCATGAGTATGGAAAACATGTCACAAAGTCTTTTGAGTCTTCTTGTTCTCTTGATTTGCATACCTAGTTAAGACAATTGCACATATGTACGCATGTATGTGTGTATGTAGAACCACTACATGGAGCACTGACTACAACGAAGCACGCCTATTTTTGCCGTTTAGCTGTTAGCTGCCGGTAGGAGTGCTACTGAGTGGCTAACAGAGCTAAGAGCTAACGGAACTAAACACACAGCAGGACGGATGGTTTCTGTTCAGAGAAAGGGTTTCACATTCAACATGAAGTGTTAGGCTGTTATTCACAGACAGCTGCATAGACTGTGTGAGACGTGGGAGTGAAGAAACGGGGGGAGTGTGTGTGTGTGTGTGTGTGTGTGGGGGGGGGGGGGGTAACTGTGGTTTGTACTCATTCAATTAAACACCACAGCAGTGTTTGTTGCAGAAACACCGGGCTGAGATCTGCACACTTCTGAGTGCACTTTTCTAGTCTGAAAGAGTTTTCCAGACTTCCGAAAAGGAATTAAATGTCTTGACCCACTTCTATAATGGTACCTCTTGTTTTCATTAGCAGCAGTTCCATCGTTCAGTCATAGTGCACTCGGCCCATTAGGAGTTATAACTCTTGACAGCGTCTCCCTACTCACACCATTTCCTGTGTTTAGTCATCACTCAGAGCTACAGAGTTGAGCCACATGCTGCCTCTCCCTATGTGAGTGTGAATAAATGTGGTTTTGAAAGTCAATGATAGGATTGATTTTCTTTGGTCAGTTGTTCAAGATGGCATATTTCCTATTACACAGCTATTACTTTGTGTCAGATGTAATTTGCAGTTAGTTTCAGTTGCTCCGACAGTTTCACTTCTCCCATCGTGTGCTTGAGCTGGATGTAAATATGCTGCGTGTAAACTTCCCCTCGTGTAAAACAGATTGACTCTTGACATTCTTCCCCTCCTTCCCACTAGGCACTGCCTGTGTTTGTATTGTAAATCAGATGTTGTGAGTTCATAATTAATCCGAGTATAAAATGTGAGTTGGGAATATGAAAAACCCTTTTTTTTTTAAGAGTCGATAAAATATATTCATCTGCTGTTTTTCGTTCATGGATTCGGTTACCAAATATGAAGTCTCAGTTAAATATTCAAAACTATATATTCCCCATTTTTCCACATCACAGAAAGATGTAATTAAATGTTAACTGTATAGAAATACAGTGTTCATAGCTCAGCCTAACTACTACTGCATTAACCATTGTGCATTAGAGAGACTACTTCCTGTTTGGAGGCTGCATATTCGTCAGCAGGACCTTTGGTGCATTGTAACAAGGATACAATGCTGTAGGTTTTCAGAGTTGGCAGCAAAAACAACTATTTGTTTGATTCCTGAGCAGCAATTTGTTTTGGCAGGGTAAGTGCTCATGGGCAACCGTACCACAGTACTCTGCACTGTGGGAAGAGTATATGTTTTTTTAATGGCGGGGTGCGGCGTAACCTTGATGCTCGTCAGCCACATAGAAATTAGAAGTGTTGCGGGAGGCCGACAAATTCCCAGTCCTACCCTGCTGATATGTGTCTCCCAGCTCCAGCAGAGTCCGCTGCCTCCACCATTTGTCTGTGTCCGCAGCCGTCCCCGTGCACACACCCACCCGAACCAGCAGCTTGAAATGAGATGCACTCAAGTGCGTAATCCCTCAGTTCTGCTTAGCTGTGATTAATTGACCAAATATCTCTTATATGTGGAGGGTCCACACATCCAGTTTGCACCATTTATAATAAAAAAAACAAAAAAAAAAACACCGTGGCTATTCTGTACACAGCAAAGATATATGCCCTAATGCAAGTAAGAAAGCTTGCAAACTTGTCCACAGAACACATTGTGATCTCAGTGTATCGTTAAAGGCTCTATAGCAATTAGCCCCCCCTTGCAAAATGATCCACTGACCTGTCATTAAAAACACGTCAAGGAAATAGACATCCTGCAGAGAAATGGCTCCTGGGATCGATACCCGAGTAACCCTTGTGCAGCTTGTCGTTAGGGAGAGGCATTTGTGTTCACAGAGTTTCACACTTATATTATGTACGTGCAAAAAGGCTATTCTGGTCTTCATCAACAAACCCTCAGTGAAATCTATGCACGTTGCACATATATCACATAGGTTTGCAGCCTGTTTGCTGCTATTTTATTCTCATTTTTTCCTGAAATGGTTTTGAAACTCGTACACATTGTTTTAAACTAACAGCATCAAACCCAGACTGAAATGAAACGCTGTTTTATCAGGTAAAGTCATGCAAACATGTGACTTTGTAATGTCAGGTTATTAACAAGAATTGACAGCTATTAGTGCAAGGTTTTCTCGTCTACTTATATGGGATGTTTCCGCTGCTACACACACACATCTTTGCATTGTTGGTGAATGATGTCCAGAGCCGGCTGAGCCTTCTTCGATTGGCATACAGAACAGGAAGGAGCCGCGGCCTCACACCTTAATGCGAGATTCTAGGCACTTGTATATTTCTCTTTTGAAATGCACGGTCCATGCCTCACTTGTGTGCAGGTAACCACAGGCAAGAAATATTCAAAAAACGAGAACCAATCCAAACTCTTGCACAGTAGCTGGCAGAATACTGATTGAGATTTCCCAGACAGTGAAGATACAGCTTGCATCATTAGTCAGAGTAATACACCCCAACCTCGCTCATTCAATAAAAGATTGCATTACATTTTCTGAAGTCAGGACTTTCACCCAGAAGACTCCTGTCCGTGTCTTGTGTAAAACCTAAAGTAAACTTTGAGTTCACGCATGTTATATAACGTTGTTATGCTTGAAACGTTACACAAGAAACTCTGCTCAGGCGGTTGTTTTTTATAGTTATGCTGTCACGCTGTTACGTTTTTACGTTATTATGTTATTATTTTATCACAAAGCGTGATTTTCTTCCAAACCTCAGCCATGTGGTTCTGTTGCCTTAAACTAACCAATTGTCTCAAAACCTCATCCACGTGTTATTGAACGTTCCTGCAGAGGCCTCTACAGTTTCAACAGTCATTACTTTTTTTTTTTATATACTGAGCACGTCCACTTTGGAGCGTGTTTGAAGCTGTATGCCAACTCTGGAAGTGGACCAGAGACACAGTTGTGTTGGCAGGAAGAACTAGGCCTGGATGATAGATGAAGCTGGAGGCAGTATGCTGAGGAGCCTCTGACGTCTTCCAGACCCCTGCCTCTCCATGTGCACTTCCCTCTCCCTCTCAACCCACCGCTCGCCTCCTCGTCTCTGATGCCTAATCTGTCTCCTCAGCAAGCGCGCTCTTTAGTTTATGGACCTTCACCCCCCCCCCCCCTCCCCCTCCCCCTCCTCCCCCTTGTCCATGACGCATCACCTTCCATTCTCTTCATGTCTCCTCTGCAGCCTAATTGATGAGTGAACACTAACAAGTTACCCTCCCTCCATCTCTCCATCGTGTCCTGGTCCTGAAGGGCCTCTCTCTCTCTCTCTCTCTCTCTCTCTCGTTCTCTCTCTCTTTCTCTCTCATGCTGTCCATCTCCTCATCCTACACCCCCGCCCGTCGCTTTCACTGCTCTGTTCATTATTCATTAAGTTTCCCTTTGGATCCGGAGAGAGCAAAAGCACGGCTGAATTCATGGGTAGACTCAACAGCAGGCCCAAGGGTACCTGAGCAAAATTAATGTGTGTGTGTGTGTGTGTGTGTGTGTGTGTGTGTGTGTGTGTGTGTTTGTGTGTGTGTGTGTGTGTGTGTGTGTGTGTGTGTGTGTGTGTGTGTGTGTGTGTCAGAGAGAGTGGAGGAGTGAGAGGTAGAACGAGACATACTGACTGATTGACAGACTGACCAACTGACTGACAGAAACGAATAATGAGGGAATAAAAAGAGTGAAAGTCAAAGCATAGTGTCCTAACAGAAAAAAATAAAAAATGTGGAATTTGGCTTTGAAACTAAGAAACACATTGCAGCACGGCAGAGTTCGTAGCAGGATGTGATTTTATTTTGAAATCGAAAAGAATGCATGCAAGTGCAACTATAAGGAGAAGTGTGCAGGCGGTCTGCAGGTTGAAAATGGGCTGAGACTTGAGATTTGAATGTGTTTCAAAAGCAGCGTTTCGTGGAAGAGTGGATAAGTGAGCCATATCTGAGTTTGATATATTTGCTGCGTGATTAAAGGGAAACATAGGTCACTTTAGCTGTGTTTGGTTTTGTTATTATTCTGTAAAGTTGATATTGGTGGGTTAAGTTGACAACATGAAGTCATCCGTCCTACGTGTCGAGTTCACTCTTCATGCCATCATCTATTGTTTCGCGTTTGTAAAAAGGTACGGAAGCTGAACGGAGAACACACGTCAGTGGGTGTCATGGCAGCTATGTGGGAGCAGCTACACACATGTGTAATACATTCAATTGCATTATCCTTTACTCCACAATACGCAGTGTATTTTCAACGTATAGCAAAGCCAAGATGCTGTTACCAAAGCAGGAATGCCATCTGAAAGCATCTGGGCTGTCAAAAACAAGGTTTGGACACTCTGTGGTATTGCTTGTCAGAGCTACAATTTTGAGTGTGTGCATTCAGAGGTCCCTGGTCAGATTATGGCCAGACATAGTACATCATGACAAAATCCCCCAGGGTATGACTGTAGACACTTGAAAGGGGAAGTGTTTTTTGTTTTGTTGGATGCATTCATGGTTGCAGATGCAGCGTTGAATTTCAGAGAGCAGTGCCAAGCCTTTTTGAAACACTGCACAAAACAAAAACGTCATTCTTTATTGAGCGCCTCAGTGCATTACTTATACACCTCAAAAGCAACAGCCGACTACTGATGCACCCTGTAGTCTGGAAACAGAAGCTATGTATCTTGGGCAGAGCGGTACATTGTATGGGATGAGTTGTTGTACGGATACAACTGGGCAGTTGAAGTAAATGTTATGTTCTATGCAAACCCGATTAGTTTGTTTACTTGCTCGATTTTAGTAAATGTGTCTTGACTCGTCATAAAAAAAACAAAAACTTTGTGCAGCAATGGGAGTTAAAAGAAAAAGAGAAACTCATTAATATCCAATTGAAACAGAGTGATCATTGCATGAGCTCCACTCTTTATGAGTTTTCAGTTTGAGCTGATGTTGAGCTTTTTCTGCTCAAAGTAAATGGAAATATTCCTTCCATTGTTTAAGTCCATAAAAAGCCCACAACTTTCTTCTTAACTATTGAAAATCTACACATTTTCTTTCTTAGGTAAGACCATACGTAGCAAATTAAACTTTATGAATCGTCAGAATATTTTTCTCAAAATCCACTGCTTGGATGTTGACCCCACTCTCCTTACTCCTCTGAACCAACCGGAGTAATTGGAAGCCGTGTTTTGCTGATGGCGCTGTTAAGATTCAGGGGGATGAAAGTAACGCTCAACTCTTGATGATTGCAAAAATCTCAAGTAGACAACTTTAACGACACTTTTATGAAATATTTGACTGCTAGGCTGTTTATGTCTGAATATGTTTAACCACTTAAACTCCCGTAGGATGTCAGCTGACAGTACTGCCTTTCAGAGGCTGAAGCAGCTAGTAAGCTAGATGGAAGATACTGAGTAGAAATGACTGCACAACAGACACTCTTGTAGATCCAATGAGCTCGATTGTATTCATGTGTTGTAGCCATTTCATTGTAGTGAGATCATTTTTTGAAACTTGACCTTGCTGTATAAAATAACCTAGAGTCCCAGGGCATTCAGAGGATGTATGGTTTACTATGTTTATTGACAATAACAGGGTCTCTGAGCAGTTTCCAGAACAGAAGTGCCTGTCTATCCAATCGCAAGAAGATGCAATTCTTGCAGAAATCTACAAATTTGAAAAAAAATCGACACCAAATGACAGCACATTACTTTATCTGTGGTGACCCCAAAAGTCTTAAAAAGGTATTTTAGGGAGGATTGTTGACCATTTTGATCAATTCTAGAGTGGTCAAAAAAGGTTACATTTTGCACCAAATCTATGTGACTAATGGTACCAACTTATATATTGCTGCAACAATGTATGAGCCCCTAAAACACTCCCAGGTCGGGGTTTCTCTTAAATCAGAATGTCGGCAAAATACAATTAATGAAAGTAGAAATTTCCAAATATCTGCTCGTACTCGATTACTCCAGTAAAGTTAAGAAAAGTTGGGTTGTAATGTTTTCAGGCATTATTTATTATTGAAGGTGTTGCATGTCCAACATGCACCAGATTGGACCAAGCACTCCTTGGGGCCCCCCCGCAAAACTTACACTAAGCTGGATGTATTCCCTCCTTGTGTGTTGTTATGGAGATCCATTCAACTCTGTAAAGGTATTACTAAATAGTTGCCTTTTTTTTTATTGATTTAATGCTTTTGTTAACATTTCACATAGATGTTGACCCATATGAAGTCTGAGAGATTGAAATAACATCAGTAATCTTAAATGCCTTAAAATAAGATAAGATAAGATAATCCTTTATTAGTCCCGGGAAATTTGCAGGCTTACAGCAGCATAGAGTAAAGTGCACACAAGAGACATAGTAGAAGAAGACAAGATAAAAAATTAAAAATAAAATAAAACAAGTATTATAAATAAGCAATAATAAATAAAAAAAAACAGTAGAAAAAACAACAATAACTGAAATATTATATTTACAGACAGAAAAAAATATTTTAACTATTTTAACTTTTTTAACTATTATTGCACAGTGTAATGTGTAATGTATTGCACAGGTTTTTATTGTCATGTTATTATTGTCAAGTAAAAAAAAGATGTATACACTATTTATTCACTGTGATCTAACTTTGATGTTGTTTCATGGGAGTTTTAGAGGGTTTTATACACAATGATTTCCTGTTTGAATAAATAAAAATAAAAAATACAACATTTAGTCTGCAGCCCCGACAGTTCTGGACAGTTGGAGCCAGCATGGGAGCAGTTTTCTTGGCTGTTGGTGCTCTCTGTCCTACTGGGACGGTCTAGGGAGGTAAGCTGTGTCTGGAGCGAGGTGTGTGTGTGTAAGGACATAAGATAGGGATAAAGTATCGCTTCCTGATCACGTGTTAACAGAGGGAAGGAGTAGAAGAGGAGGAGAGGGAGATAATGAGGAGAGAGAGTGGTGGTGGGGGGGGAGGCACAGGGAGGCCGGTCAGAGTCTGATAGCCAAGGATTGATGTGAAAACCGACCAATGGGGCGCCTTCCTCGGCCTGAGCCGCCGCAGTAGCCGGGCAGGATTGGAGGATGCTTCTGGAGGAGAGATGCGCACACATGCACCGGCTCGGCTCGGCTCGTCCTCACACACCGGCTCTCTCTCACACACACACACACACACACACACAGAGAGAGAGAGAGAGGGAGAGAGTATTGGCTCTCCACAAGCCGTGCAGTCAAGCTCCGCTCTGGAGAGGATGGCAGCATCACTTTGGAACTGAAGCAGAGGAGGATGAAAAGAGGGAGAGAGAGAGAGACATGCGGAGCAAACTCAAACTCGTGCGTCTTTTTTTAATCACCTGCCATGCGCGTCCACGCGGACAGGTAAGAGAGAGGAATAAGTTTGTTGAGCTCTGAGCTGTTATCTCTGTTACAGTGTAAGTTTTGCCTTTGCAACCTTTATGTGTTGTGGATGACAGAGCTGGCAAATGCATAGGAGTCTCCGTGTGCGCATTTTCTTTGCCCAATTGCGCTGATCTGCAAGAACCAGAACCAGGCGAGGTGATGAGAAGCAGGAGAGCGCGTACTTTTCTTGCTTTTTCCTCATTCCTCCTGAGGAGTTATGGATGATGGACAGTTATGGATGATGGGCAGTGATGGATGATGGGCAGTGATGGGTGATGGGCATGATAGAGAGGGAGTTTGGTGGCGTTCCGCACCAGTGTAGCCGGACTGACATTTACGCGCACTGCAGGAAACAGGAGTCCAGTCCGACCGCAGCCTCCCTGTGAGTCGGGCTCTCTCTCTCTCTCTCTCTCTCTCTCTCTCTCTCTCTCTCTCTCTCTCTCTCTCTCTCAGATCCGTCTTTTGGTTGTTATTGGGAGAAACACATAAAGACGCCTCAGTCATCTGAATCCACTGACAGTCATGTGTGTGTGTGTGTGTGTGTGTGTGTGTGTGTGTGTGTGTGTGTGTGTAAAGATGCTTGGCTGTCCCTGTTAATGTTGCATTGATTGGCTTCTGGTGAGCTGTAAGGCTGCCAATCTTCAACACTGCACTTTTTGTTCTGTTTTTTTTTTTTTTTTTTTTTTGGTCACGCAAGGTGATCACCTCTGTGATGTGTTTGCAAATGTTGAGAGGAAAGACGACACATGTCATGTGACTGATGTTGGGCTACAGTGTGTAGGAGGAGAAAAAAAAAGCTGTGTATTGATATTTTCCATATATCTCCTCTATAGGAATCATTAGGCTGCATGGACACTCATATTGATGCAGACAACATGCACATGTTATTGACATGTATGACCAGAACCACTGTGCTGAGGGAGATTTAATGATTTGTTTCTTCTTTAATTGGGGCCTGGAGACATTTGTACGTGCTTCTATTTAACCATGTGGACTGGGCTATGGCTAAAATAAATGAATATTTTCATGATCACTTCACTCTGTTAATTATTTATCTTATAATTGGTTAATCACTTGCTCTACACCATCTAGAATTAGTAAAACATGTCCATCACCATGTTCCAGAATCCAAAGCCCCACATTTGAGAAGCTAAATCCATCAAAGGTTGGCATTTTTGCTCATTTATCATCGGTGATTTTGCAACAGAATGACATACAATATGTAATCACATAGGCTTGTGTGTCTTGCACTGATGGCAACAGTCTCAGAAGGCCCCCTGCTGCATCTTCCAATCCTTTCAGTGGCACTTTATTCCCACGTAAAAGCCATTATCACTCACTTTTCCCGCATTTGAGACGTGCAGGGGCAAGACTTACTCTAACAGCAGCACTACATAATAGCTGACCTAAACTTTGAATGAACAATCACAACCGCTGACACGTCAACAGTTGTCATGTAAAATGTCATGTGAAATGTACATGACATTTGGTGTGTTTACTGTTTTGTATCTTCTATCAAAACTAAATGAAGCAGCTGAACGCGTTTCCAAAGAAGCTTAATGGTTGGTGCTTGAATTGCAGATTAACTGATCATATGATTTCTACATTTTATCTGGCAAGTGGAACAGTCTGGCATGGCATGACAACATATGAAAAGCATAGCCCACCAGCTGCACTGGCTGTAACTAATTATTATTTTTCTTTATTCAATAAACTGATCAATAAATGGGACAAAACCATTAACAAGTTAGCATACCCAAATGGCAGGCCTTGAAAATTGCAAATTGCTTAATCAGACTGACCAAAAAGGGGGAAAACAACACGAGTTTACAACGATGTAACACTAATCAAAGAGAAAGCACCAACACCCAGCTGGTAATTTTGAATTTTGAATTCTGAATGCTCAATTTCTGGATAACAAGCTAATCTAATGATTAATTGGCTCCACAGCAAGTGGGATATCCTCAACAAAACACAAAAAAAAAAATACTTGTTGTCCCAGCAATGACCAGACTAAATGACCATTTAACCTATTGTTAGTCTGGATTTGCAGTTCCTTCTTGCACCAGTGATGTGTAGGCTCTCCCACTACACTAGGCCAGCACCTGCCGGAAAGCAATCCTAAAGCGCAAATGTTCTGAGAGGACAAAGGTTGCCTCACTACCCTTTATTATATACTCTTTGTTGATATAATAGTATGTGTGTTTCTCTAGCCTGTGGATGTTTCTTTGTTGAAAAGGGCACCGAGCTAATTACACCATTATTAACCTAACTGGAGACAAGCAACGCAGTTAGAATGTTTGTTTCACTTAGACAGACACACACACACACACACACACACACACACACACTGCAGTGTTTGAATATCAAACTGTGTGTGATGTTGACATCATGATAACTGCATGAAGCCCACGTACGCTAATCACTTCAACCCCCGATTCCATGCCAGTTACACAAACCCTACCCTTCAGAAGTGTTGTGAACTCCAGTGTGAACAATTGTGCAATTACCAGTCAGTGACGACGGTTCGCCTGCAGCAGAGCAGACATCTTAAACAGCGTGTGTCGCTCTGCAGGGTGGCAAGGTGCAACACCATAACATGATTATTCGTCAAACTTTGCTCAGTTTTAGATCACACATTAACAATTGTTTAGTCTCGCCCAGCTACTGTTTGGATTCTGAATAAGGTAATGGTATGAGATTTTCCCAGTACGATTACCAGTTTAGGATGTCAAAGCATTGCACTCTTAATATTATTATTTACAATTATTCTTAAAGAATTGAGAACTGTTATAGAACTGAAACATTGTTAGTTTACATGCTGACAACACTGTAACATTTTAAATTAACTGCTAAATGAAAAATAACATCAGCTGTGAGCTGTTCAATAATATCCTGCAATTTCTAACAATTAACACGTAGCAAAGGTGCTTGACAGATTACTCCTGTTTGTACATTCACACACACAATCACTCATGGCTGTTGTTTCCACACTACCATAGATAAGCAAATGTACACGGCATGATACCCATTACTTTGATACCAGTAAATCCTAATTCTGAAAGGCCAGTTTTGGACTGGTTTTGATCAGACTTGATCAACAAGGCTTAAAATGGACACACAGTTGAGGCATGAGATGATATGACAATTGTATATCATAATTATCCTCCCCAAAATTCCCTGCAATTCAAAATATTAACCCCAGAAATCTTAAAATAAGCCCAATACTTTTAAAATGGCATACAACATATTGGAAATCTTGCCCTTAAAAGAGACATCTTCTTATTGCATCGCAGAGAGAACAGATCATTCTTATTGAAAAACAAACAAACCATCTTAAGCCATAAATGACAAGGTCCTCTTTTGATTTTTTTCTTTTATGGTTTTCAAAAGGACAGTCTATAAATATATTTCTGAGGGTTACAAGTCTGAATTAACTATATTTTTCTTTTCTTTTTTAAATATTTTGTTTTCTTGAGGGTGGCTTGATTGATGGGAATGTAGGATAGGCATATATTAATACTTCTGCCTATGCCTTTTCAGTTATATTGTATACTCTATTATATATAGGCTGTATACATTGTATTGTGTGTGATGACTGAATAAAAAAAGAACTAACACACACTACAAACACTAACACTGATAATGGAAATTCACCACAATGTTTTCAAGTAAGTGTATTTGATCACAATCTGCCATAATATTCTATATCCTCCCATTCCTACATGGGTTAATATATACATGGATTTTAACGTACACAATCAGATCACTTTCTGTGGCTTTGGAGGGGTCTGAGAAACATGCCTGGTGATGTCATCAGGGTGATTTTCCATCTTGCCTTCGGCTTGGTGACTAAAAGAAATCCTCTCTTGCAAACTGGAGGTGTAGAGTGGAGAAAGGCTTTCACAAAAGATGCTATGAAGTTGCATTGTGGGAATTGGATGTAGGACCAAGTATTTTCGGAGCCTGATCCATACTTTATCTCACAGGTAGCATCATGGAAGTGGAATTGTAAGTCAAGTGAGCGCCCTGTACATGCGTTTTCTCTCGCCAAATCAATCTAAAAAGCGAGCAAGATGCATCATGAGTTCTTGGTCCACCCAGAAATGATTCACCCCGGGTGACTACAGTGTGATGGCCGCCATAGTGTTTTCAATCATATCACTAGCAGACAGGAAAAAGAACAGCGGATTATTGTTCCAACAGCCCAGTGGAAGGGCCATTCAAAAGATGAATCATGCTTCCCTCCAAACATTAACAGTCTCTTCACAAATAGCGAACAAAGAGTGGTCATTCACTGTCTCTGCCTGCCAACCCAGACTGACAATGTAGGGGTTTTCTGCTAGTAAGAATTATGGCTTTGAAAAGTTAAGTGATTGGTCTTGTCAGTGATGCAATCTGCTTCTAAATCCAGGATGCGACGAGATAGAAATAATCCCTTGCTTTTAAAGCTGCAGTGTGATGTTATTTTGTGGTTTACATAGATAAATAATGTATATATTTTGACATTTAGTTTCTTATCAAAAACATGCTTCCCTAATGGGAAGGTATATACTTTATTACAGCCAACGTTATCAAAAATATGGGTGTGTATGTTGGCAGCAGAAGTGATCCAGACGAGTTAGCAATCTTTTAAACATTGAAATGAAACCGTTACAAGCATCAGAACGTCTGATTACTGCGTTTGCTACCAATTAAACCGAAACACCGGCGGCGTCTATGGCTGCAAATTGTTGACCACGTTGACTCCCACTGGACCGGCCAAAGATGCTCGGGAATGTAGGGCCCATTTTGAAACTCAATAAACTCTAAACTCTAAGTCTTTGTCATGGTATTTGACTCTCTGTACACAACCACAGATAACATAGTTGGAAGCATGTAGTGACTTGTATGCTCTTAATTTCACGCTGGTGTAATGTTACATATCTGGCCACATTGTGTATTCTGCCCACTCACTGATAGCATACAGGTCTGGAAAGTCAGTTTGTTTTTAGGCTGATTAGGTTGTAAAGCCATTACCTATGCCATTATTGTTTACAAACCGTGAAAAGGTCAATACAGAAACCTCACATTGAGCATTGAAAATGCAGGAAATATGAAGAGGAAACCAAAAGCTAGCACGATCAGGGCTGATTGAGGAGTGCCACCTTGTGAAGTTAGCAGAAAATGAAGAGACCCACTTTATTCTTAAAATAGTTTCTAGGATTGCTTTTCATCACCTTTACTACAATCATCTAACCATAACATAAGCTTCTCTCAGATTGCAACATTCATCTACCTATGTTGCTCATTGAATCTACTTACCAATTGCATCCTAAAAAAAACCCAAAAAACATTTCTCCTCCAGCAACTCTTAGCTCAAAGTATAAGTAGATAAAGTCTGCTGTGTCTTGCCATTTAGTATTTAAAAGATTCATGGTATTGACATTCAAGTCCAATTTCCTGCTATCTATTATAGTATTCTCCAGCGTGCACCTTGTGTTCCACATGATCAAGTAAAGATTTTCAGTGACATTATTGTTTTGAGTGAAGCATCTACATTGATCACACTGTGGCAAATCCTGCATGCTACTGCAAGGGTCTGTTTTCCAATTATCAACAAATAGGAAGTGTCACCACCATTTTTTACCCAAACGGAAATAATTTTGGTTGTTAAACACTGCAAACAGTATATGCAAACAATTTTGGGCATTTCTTTCAGCGGTCAAATGAAAGATTGCATACTCTGAATTTCATCTGCCTCATTGAGTTTGGTTTCTCTGTTGGGAATTTTTTATTGTTGCCATGCATTCCCATCATATTAATAAAATAAAAGCTGATATACTGGCAAAAAAAAAAAAAAAAAAAAGATAGGAATTTTAAACTGCAAAAAGGGTTTAGTTTGTGTGACAAGTGAACGCTTTGGTCATAGAGCCATCATCGGCACCACTTACAGACCATGTGCTTCTGGAGACTTAAATAGGGCTTAGACAACGCAAGCAATGGCCAATCAGGTGACAGGTGGTAAGAGGTAGAAGGTGTACTCCATGAACTCATCAGCTAGGTGGCTGTGGTCCAAACGTTTGATGCTAATCATGAAGAAAGTGAGAACACCTTGGATGCATTTGTCTTCTCTTACTTTGAAGAAAACAAAAATAATGAAGGAAAATGCATTTATTTCTAATTGAAACGCAATAGCATTAGGAGGAGAAAACATCAGGGTCCTGTACCTTTAACACACCATTTCTGGCCTGCTGTCATCTAGACTTTCATTTCTACCTGTGGGACACAGAGCCGTCTGCATCATGCTGACATTATTGCACTCTGGGTTTCTTCAGTATGGGTGAAAGCAACATTAGAATGATTCATCTCCTGCTCTCACCGTCAGTGACGAATGGGCAGCAAAGCGTTTCTTTAAAGAACACTCAGCACAGTGAGAGGGAGTCTGGGTTTGATCGTTGCAGAGCACATTTATAAGACCATTTGATTTTGACCTCAGGAAAAATAAGGATAAAGTTAATGCTAATGGGCCAAATGAAATAGTTTTCTGGATTATATCATTTTTAACGTGTCACAAGCTTTCATTTTTTGGCAGCCTTTAATTATATGATGTTTAAGTTCTTTTTTTTCTTTCAAGAAAGGATAGATTTATCAAAATGCATGTCATCTCTACTAAGCGGACGCTATTCAAATCTATTCGTGCTCCTCCTATTTTACAGAAGGGTACATTCACATTTCTTTGGCCAGTGAAAAAAAACATCTCACCTCAGTCCTACACATCAGTACATTTTGCAACACTTCGCTGTTTGAGGATTTATAAGAAACATTAGTTTGTCCTTCATGGCATGGCTTTGGGTTTAGCACAGTGTGCTAGATGTGAATCACATACAAATGTGATGTGATGTAACATAAAAATGTGTGCGATGTACTTAAACTGTTTAATGGTAGGAATGTCTTTGCGAACCGTGAAAACAGAGTCATTTGATCGCCAATACGCTGCATGAATAGTTAATGAGCTATTCAGGGGTTGGATTTCCATTTCACGTTTGCAAATGTTTGCTCAGAGACTTTCCCTTTTTTAAATAGCTCTTAAGGATGAACTGTCATTATGTAATCGCTGCTCGTTTCTGCCTGTTATCCTGGGGGCTGCCTCCGAGTGTTTTATTTTGTTCTCTGCTCAAGAGCATCAGGGTTGTGGGTATGCCTTCGGTCACGTTCAGCTTCTTAAAGGGAAAGCCGGTGTTTTATTCACCTGGGCACATTCTTTATTATACCTATCCCCCTCTTGATTTACATTTTAAGCTTAAGGCATTTCACAAATTCTTTTATACTCAACATTGAGTGCAGAATAAACTTGCTGTAGGAGAGCTCAGCAGAATTAAAGCGTGTTAGTCGACAAGATTGAGATTAAATTTCAGGTGACGACGCAGTTTCTTCTAGTTTTGAGCCAAAAAGGTGCAAAAAAAGAAAAGAAAAAGTGACCCATAGTGTGCAACATATTTCAAAGGACGGGACTAAAACAAATTACTTGTCAGTGCATAATGCTCTTAATGAGAAATTGAAATCTCATGTCTCTTTAGTTTTGTCTCTGCAATATAACGTCGAATTTGTATTTGAAACCCTGCAGGAATGTAAACTTCAATGTTAAAATGTTACCTCAACTCCGTAGGAAATGGACTCTGTAGAAAATGGACTCTAACTGGAAAACCATGTCGTGTCATGACTGAGAGAAAAGCGGAGTCACGTCAGTCATCGTTGTCCCAGTGCAATGGGAAACCCCGATGTGTGGCGCTGGTGAAACATTAGTGTGCTGTGCGCCTGTCAGACCTGCTCACCTCTCACATGCAACGCCGGGACGTTGAAATGTGAGAGAGATGTTAATTGGACCGGGGAGGGGATGGACAGGGCGTCCCTACTGATTCACAGATCTGAGGTGGATGAGAGCCGAGCCACGGGGGGGGGGGTTGTGGGTGAGGGGGTGAGGGGGTGCACGAGCTGCTCACCAGAAGACGAAAACCAGAATTGTAATGCTCATTGAATACCTCCGCAAAAGGTTGAATTCAAACGATTAAAAGTTATTCTGAATACATTCTTGAGGTTTAAACTCCTCCCATCATCCCATCGGCGTACGTGCACATGTGGACGATGTGTGTTTCAGAATAAAAGCAGGAACAAGACTTGGCTTCTATTGCGATACATCCATACAACATATCCTAAGCCTTGGAAAATATTGCCGAATTCATACCGTCAGTCAACGCTGACTGTACTCCGTCAATACTGTTTTGGCAGTAGTGTGTAAGCAGATTTTCTCAGGACTCTTTCCAGAACTGTGATCGAAACATTCACTTTGTAGCAACATCTGCCTGCTCTCTCGCCCCGAGGTCCGTGCTTATAAGCTAGCGCACTGTTGCCAAACCGTCAAAGCACGTGCCAAAGTGTCAGACAGCTCTCCATGTATTGAAATGAATCTCAATGCTCCTACTGTCGAGGATTCTGTCCCTGGAGCCAAATTTCAAGCTTAACATCCAGCTAATACCAGAACTAGTATTTATATAAGCTCATATCTCTATAGGGTTAAGCTTCAAGTTGGATCGAGAAATGACAAACTGCGATACACCACGAACTATTCAAATCTCCCAAATCCAAATCTCCTCAAACTAACACAGTCAAAGAAAAAGAGTAACAGCATGAACTAAACACACACCCATCTATTGTCTTATGAACACACGACATATTTGAAAAACAATATCAGCGACACATAAAAATCCAGGAAACCCCTCTGGTAATTTAGACAAAGAGGAACCAATGAGAGGTGAGGAAGTCGTGATTCCCGTTTGGCCCAAAATTGTGATCTTTAAATTGATTATTTCCCTTGTTTTTCATGGTACTGCAGTAGATTAAGCTTTGTTATGATGTAAAAAAGAAAAATATGTCAGCTCTATTGTGCTCCAAGCCCACACAACATACTGCGCACCTCCCTCCTCGCACCAGCCCTCCGACTCTGCAGTCTACATCACCAGCTTATTCTTTATTTGGATGGTGAGGCGGCATATTTGTCTGTTGCGGCTCCTGACACCCCCCACGAGTCTCCGCGGGCACTTGAAAAGCAGTGTGGCGAGCATCGGCGAACATCCCCAAATCTCTCGCACTTCACCCTCTCATGAGAGAGTCTACCTGGCAGCGAGGAAAGCAAGCTTATCTGTGTATGAAATGCTAATGCGAATAGCCCCGGCCCTGCATCGTGGATGAGAACACACAGGGCCCTCTGCTCGTGGTGAAGCCCACCTGCTCTGTGTGTTTTAGCATGTGTGAAACGCTGAAGCCTGCCAAACCCCGGTAGCCTCAACCTGAATTTAGACTCCTCAGACATGAAGAGAACCAAGTGCTGTAGGGGATATGAATATATTTCCATGCTGAATCCTACCTTGTGTCTATTTCTCTTGTTCTATTTGGCAGAGGATGACTTAAATCCCGAAAGCATTAGACGCTCATCCAGGTAGGGCTGAAGTTATAAGCCAATTCGACTGATAAGTCGACTGAGGGAAAAATGTATCAAGAGTTTTTATTATGAATCATTCAAGTCACTTTTCAAGCCAATATGCTGAACAATGGATTGGTTTATTAGTAAAAAAACAAAAAAACAAATGAATCCATTAATAATGAATAATGAGTTGGAGTCCTGCAGCAAAGCCTTTGCCAGACTCCTGTTTCATATGTGCATCATGCTGATGGACCCTTGTCTGGATGTTGTGCAGCAGCGGCAGCAGTGGGAGAATAGCGAGATGATGATGATGATGATGCGGGATGAAAAACTGTGTTTTTTTCCCCCTGCAGTGGCCAGCAGATGGGGGCTGTCTGCTCCATCCTGGCACTCCGGCTGTACGATTAGAGCTCAAGAATCCAGCCATTAAGCATACGACAGATGGGACATTTTCCGTCTTCCACCCAGCTCTCATTAACCAGCCAAACAACATATAGTGGGGTTGACGTGTGCAGACATGTTTTCTAATTTGACACCAAGAAAAAAAAAAAAAAAAAAAAAAAAAAAGCCTCTAGAAAGATCTCCTCCTTCACAGATATAATTAAGGTTGTTTAACTTGGCATGTAAACATGAGACGAAACCATCAGAGGCTTCCCGCCCTCATCTCGGCAACCGTTGCCGAGGCCGTGTGAGGAGTGGTGCATTTGGGTTTTGAGGTAATCAAAGCTGAGGGTTAGGACAGATGGTGTTTGGAGGGTAGTGTACTGGAAGGACAAGTCGCTGTTGACTCTGGAAGACGTGGTGGGAGGGGGTGACTGACACGCCATCCAGCCCACATGACTCGGTGGGAGTCATTACTGCAATGGGCCTAATTACCTCCAGGGCTAATCTGTGTTTAAAAACCTGCTGCTTATTGCGTTTAATTACCCACAAGTGTTGGGAAAAGATTGAAATGCAAGGTTGGAGCATTTGTTTTTGTTTCTGCTTTTGTATGTGCATGAGGGACCGGAAATAGATGGAGGGTTTATTACAATATGTCATATTTTCAAGCTTCAGGCGGCTAATTGCAGCGTCACTGTCGCCCTGTCTTTCCGTGACTGTTTACACGGAGGGCTTTTACTGTCCTCGTACTCTACAGGCCAAATGTGTTTGACAACCAATTTATTTTCTTTCAGTTTTTCACAGCTTACACCTTCATTCAAACTGTAACCAAGACAGATGTACTATATGTAGCCTGAAAACTAAACTACTCTCAGCCTCATCGCTTAAGATCACTTCTCAGATCTTCAGATCTCGTTTTGACAAGAAGACGTGTCGAGGAAAGTTGAATCTATAGAGCCGTGTCAAGATTACTGGATGATTTTCAGGTTGTCTTCTGAAGACCATCTGTGATGTGATCAAAGTTGTATTCTTGCCAGTCTCAGAACCCATTGGCTTTCTCCTCTCTTGCTCTCCATATAGACTGTTTAAATGCTCAAGCAAAACCCGTTGGAAACCTTATTGGTCAACGCCGCTCGGGCTACAAGCCTGAATACGAGTGCAGAATCTGTTTAAAGAGCTTATGTTCTTGCAGGTGTTGGAATCAATCATCTCAATTTTATGGAAAATCCTCAAATTTATGGGATTTTAAATACAAGCAATACAGCTGTAGTGGAACGAGTGGAATTCATTTTGAGCTTTTGGAAGATTGGAAGGTGAGGGAAGTTGTGACCATGCCACGTGTGGATCTCAGGACATATTTCTGGCTCACCAGCTACTCTCAAGGTGAGAAAGGCATTTAGCGCCTGCTCCAGCAGAGAAACTGTGATATTCCAGACATCTTACATCTGTTCTGTGGCTATGTGGACAAAACCCTCATCACATCAAGCTAATTTGCCAACAAATAACCCCCAAAAAACATGATGTAAAATCCTGACATCGTTCTCACAAACCCTAAGGTAGACCAGAGTGTAAAAAAGGCTCCATGGAAGTTATTCGAGAACAACAAAACCACTAAACCAATTAATTCAGCCATAATCCCTGGTGTGTTTTTCTTGTAAAATGGCACTGTGGAAATACTTGGCTAAACCCCTGCATCGCTGGCACCTCTCTCCAACCTATTCTTCTCCTCCAATTCCGTTGAACCTCCAGGGTGTGCTGCACATACAGAGGATTGCCCCGCTTGTGGAGCTGATCAGACTAATCTGCTCCCTTTCACAAACAATGAGATCGGTCATATCACTCAATAGACTCAAGGCAAACGCTTTTATTTTTAGAACGGGTAGCGATCAATCATATTCATTTTTGTGGATTTGACATAAGTGTTATCACTTGTCTTTGACTCAAAGAAAATCCCATTTTATACAGCATTTAGCTCAAAGTAAAAAAGTACTGTGATGAATGCAGTCCATGAGTTATTTTATTCAGAGTTCCACATCAGAGGTGTATGACAGGTATAGTTGCTTTTGCAATTGATGGACTGTGAAATAGTAGAATACTTTTTGATGTGACAAAGAGGCAAACCAAGATGGAAGTTTTGATTTATACGGCCCTGACATGAAATGGAAAATGCTTCTTAAAGTGTAAAACTAAACATAATCTTAACGTGAAATGCCATGCTGTCTGATTTAGAGTTGAGTGAACCGAAACAATTTTGACACTACGTTAGAACGAGCTTACACTGTAACATTGTAAACATGAGTTTATGGTCTAAAACTCTAGTTTCACGTCTTCTTCCATTCATCATGATGTTCATTTAGTAAATTATGGTCCCATTTAGAGTAAAATAGACCATAAAGTTGCTTTAGGGCGGGGCTACCTTGAGATTGACAGGCCACTACCCAGTGTTTTTGTCATAGAACTTTAACTCGTTCCCAGTGAGTTTTCCTTTTATGAAAGTTAATTGTAACATTTTTGAAGATAAAGAATGTGCAAACACTGGCCTCTTACTAACTCTTAACTCTTAACTCATAGTATTCCCTCATAGGAGAATGTTATATGGATCAAATACACTTACGGTATTGTATTGTCAATTTTTCTACTTGGCCAATCCGAAGAACACACCATGAAATGTGAGGTACTTCCATCACATTGATGCAGTAATCATATAGAAGCTGAATCCTTCCATAAAGCAATATTGCTCATTGATTAGCATTATTTCCCGCAGTAACAAATACATCTAGAGAAATAAAAGCCACCAATATTTGATCAAGAAAAAAATATACTGTCTCACTGTTTGTATTGTTGTATCACCCAAACCTTCTCATTGACACAGTTGCCTTTAAATCCAATGCAGCCAGATCATGTTGCCTTTCTTATTGATCTTATTAATGGTTTTAGACAAGATGATAGTGCACATACTGCATCTATTGGGATGTTTTTTGGCTAGCGTTCCATTTTGCAGGCTCCCTTTGATTCAGCAGAAACAACAAAGAATAAATAAATACATTCATGCTCAGGCCTAAGCACATTGCTGTGTCACTAATTTTCTCCTGTGCTGTCTGTGTCTTCCTGTACTTACCTTACCCCTCTTGTTTATTTAGCTCAGCTTAGTGAAACACCGCCTAAGACCACAGACATCACACAGGCCCTATAAATGGGTGGGAAATGGTTGTACTCGTTCCTATCATAGGTGAGGTGAAAAGTCAAAAGTCTCTCTGACCGACCCTCTTTTGTTCTGAGGACAGAACAGTGGTACAGTGATATGTGTTTTGACCCGCCCTAGTCTTCTGCTATCTGGTGTCTGACACCGGCAGAAGGCTGAGGCTGTGAAATCGAATGCAGTGGGCGAGCTCTCAGTGGGAGCCCAAAGCATTAGCTATTAGCGGCAGGCGACGAGATACCTCTTCTCTGAAATGAGGTGTACCTCTGTTGCTTTCCCAACGTCTCTCTCTTTCTGTCTTCCATTATACTTTATCTTCCAGCCTTTTTAAGCGTCGGGTCTCCTGCGGGGTCATTAGTGGTTTGGGGTTACATGCAAGAGCTGTTGGCTCTGCTCCGGCTACGGTCTTACTCAGCTGTTGACGTGACCAGGTGATTCCCTGTTATTGGGTTTTTCTGTTCACATGAATAAATAAAGAGAATGAGACACTGTATTTATGGCTGCCTATGGTGTCCAAGACACAACATATATAGTGTGGAAGGTTCAACGTAGCACTGGCTATGATAGGAAGAGGGCAGAAAAAAAGGAATGATGCTGGAAAGGCAAAATCTCAAAGGCTGGTAATAGGTGTTTTTCTGAAAATCTAGATATGCATGGGCTAATGTGATAAATCATGTGGTGTAACCTTTCTCAAGTTTAGTACATACAAAACCTGAGCAGTGGGTTCTGGGAAACAAATGATCTGGTAGCTCTGCAGTGGAAGTCAAGAGTTATAGTTGCATGTAATTAACATTTTCATCATTGATTCGTTTATTTTGAGGAGTTGATGAATCATTTAGTTAATGAAATGTAAAAACAAAGTACTTTAAGAATTCCCAAGGCACATATTTTGCTTGCTATGACTACTCATCAGTGCATATGCAAAGGTATGTGATTGACAGTTGATTACTTGCGATAATGAATAAAAACATAAAAGTATAAAAGAGATAAACGTTTGAAATATTTACTGATTTCCCTATCCGTCCCAATCCTCAGCCCATTGGTTCCTATTGGAGATGTAAAACAAATCTATTAGATGAATCTTATTAAGTATAGAGTCACAAACATATTGTTTCAGTTTTTACAATTGGACACATTTTTGGGGAAAACATTGCAGCAGTAAATGGTGCATTTGTTGGGCGTGGTTTTGAGCTGCGGATTAATTCACACGTTGGGCAGAAACATATAACTACGGGCCATGTGTAGCATATCATCGGATGAAACGACGTGAGCCATTAACAAAAAATAAGATGGAAACAGAATTGCATGTGAGTGTAAACATAGCCACTTTTGCATGCATCCTGCCAAAATCTTTGTGGCTGCTGCTGTGCATAACCCATCCAGTTAAACGCTGTACATTATTAAACACGCCACGGGCAGAAGGCCACACAAAACGATATCATCATCATAAAAATGGAGGAATTATTTCCATTGACAGAGCCAGATGCTCCTGATTTCATGACTCCCTGTAATGTTTTTTCTTTTTTGTTCTGCTTAGAATCAGCATGATAATCAGACAATTAAGAGACTGACAAAAGAGAGCCCCAGCAGGTGAAAGTGAAACCACTGGAAAATAAATGCTCATACTGACAGAGTCTGACTCACCCAGGTACCACGATTGTCTGAGCGATGCTTCGACTCTGTGGGAAGATTTGCTAGAGTGTGGTTCAATCATGATGTTATTGAATCACATTGAACCAGGAAGGGAGGAAAAAAAAACAACACCTTAAAATCTCTGAAACTGCTTTTTCGAAAGAACTCTATCAGTATTCTTTGCAGGGCTTGATACCTTTTCTTTGCGTTAATGGAAGAGAGCAGGGGAAGCAGGATCTGGGCGTAGCTCTACCTATGCAGATGAGAATCTTTTCCCAGATTACACGTGTTTAGTGTGCGGCTGAGTATTTATCCTCAGCTCTAATCCGAGTCGATGTGGAACAGATTTTGGCTTCCCTTTCACTGTCGGGGCTGGCACTAAGTATTACCCGTTACAGCCACTGCACTTAGTCAACATCACCAACAACGACAGTTGAGCTGCGTAATTTGCATGTAGAGATATTTGAAACATGGGGATTAGTAAGGGGTTCTAAAAAAATCTTAATCCATATATATATATATATATATATATATATATATATATATATATATATATATATATATATATATGTGAAAAAATATTTATATTTATAAGAAAATAATTCAGTGATTATCCTTGAAAGTATGTGTCAGTCATAAATTGCATTAATGTCGCTTTTTAGCGCTTCGCTCTAATGTTGTCACATGCTTTGTAGGAGATAGAGAGCAGCAGCCTTTGAAGTTTTTCAGCTACTATATCCTATTAAATATCAACACATGTGTTTGTCCGCTCGATAATCCCAACAAAGCTGCTATTCTACTGGAGCGCTCTGAATGTTGGACTAACTCTCCTGCTTTAATTCAGATGTTGAGACTTTGGTATATCTTCTTCTTATTATTATTTTATTATTATTATTATTATTATTATTATTATTATTATTATTATTATTATTATTCCTTTGAGAGGCTAAACTGTGGTTGAAATCTAATATCTGTTGCTGGTCAGGTTGTTTTGGCCAAAGGTAAATTTAAGGTTTGTGCTTTTATTAAGCTGTTCACAATGGACACTACTGCTGCCTCTGGGTACCTCTGGCTGGACAGATCTTCCCACACTTTGATTAAAAAAATAAGATAACAAACAGCAACAGTTCTGTGTTAATCAATTATTTGTATTATTTAAAATGTACTTTGCATGGATGATAATGCAACGTAATGGTATCTGTTGACCAGGCCAACCTGTTCTCATCTATACTGCAGCTTCTCATTGCCCGCCTGTGTCTTATACTGAGGCACAGAGGCACCCTTTAGTGTCTCTATGAGTCTCCAATGTAAACCCCTTTGATCATTATTAAAGTGTCAGAGGAGCTGATGTAGTATAGGCTATAAAGTGCGCAATGGCTGGTGAGACAAACAAACACAGGACTTTCACCTAGGAGACTGCTGTTCGTATCCCATGTGAAACTAGAAGTCAACATTAAGTCACGTAAATCATTAGTCACGTGACTGGCTAGATGTTAAACATCAACCACAATCTTTATACTGTGAAGCCATGTATTGACACGTCGTCCCTGCCACCTCGAAAACGAACGCTAGAAGGGTTTGGCCGAGCATCACAGTTTGAAGCTCAGGGACACCGACCAAGAGCTGGTCTGTAAGGAACTTTGGGTGAGGATGTGTTGACCGTTCAGTCAACAGGGTTTAAAGAGAGCTAGTTAAGTCGAGCCTGAGAATATTTTGTCACACAGCAGGGGTACAACGTACAAGCAGGTTTTAATGTAATCACCAGAGCCTGGCAGAGCTGGCGACGTCAGCAAGATCGTTTTTGTCTCGTTTGCAAATTGAGCATTCGGGGCCCTACTGTTCTCCTGGTCGCAAGCTCCAACTTGACGCACCCCATTTGAGGGGTGATCCTGTAATCGGTTATTTGCTTCAGTTGTGACATAACACAGAAGGGCATCTCAGAACAGCAAGGTCAAATTCTGCAAGTGAGCAGCGAGGACCGATTTCATGCTTCAGCACGTCTTAAATTATGCATCTAACTTTAAAATCCAGCCAAAGACTAGATGAGTCTCCATAATATCTCCTCTTTAAAGACCTCAGAGTTGCACATGCAGGTGTAATGCACATTGTCAAAAGATTAGCAGAGCTTCACTGGAATGCTTAGTAAGAAATTCAACCAAGCTTGCAGTTTTTTTTTTTACTGCTTTAATGCCATCTTCAATATATTATTTTGATATAAAAACAGTTTCCTTCTGTCTTTTCCATTCCACTGCCTTTTAAAAAATCCTCCTCTGCCTTTCTTCTGAGTGGCTTGATGTCTCTTCTTATCATAGTAAATGCATTTCTTCCTGCCACACTTACTATTCACCGCAGTGAGAAACACAGTAAGCCTCACAGAAAGCCTCGGTTGTGTTCAAACCTTTTCTCCGATGTTTTTTAATAAAAACCTACTCATCCTGCTCTGCTCTGATACGCAACTCTGACCTCACAGGGTGGTATCAGTCACCACACTGCGCTCTGACCTCATAGGCATGCACAGCATTTTAATAGCACTGAACTTGTTTGTATCATCTGCATAATGGCAAAAACAAGTGGAATACCAAAACTAGAGTCTTTGTTGGCTGTTTGTACTTTTTCACAGTCGACCAGTTTGAAGGATTTATGAGTTTCAATTTAATTGGAGGGAATTAGTGGACATTTAGCTTCTAATATCCATCAAATTAATCTCTAACTCTGTGTTTCTCTTCCCCCCTCCTCTCTCTCCTGCAGGAAATCCAGAATGGCTTCCGGGATTAACCTCTGCTCTCGGTAGAGCTACCCAGAAGTTCACGTCCGTTTGCACAGCATCTCACAGCCTGGGAAATTCCATAATGTAAATGTATCCTGCCCTTTTTTCTTTTCATAAAACCTTCAGCTGCGGGCCATGAACCTTAGAGGATCTACCTGGACCGCTATTTCCTTCGTTTGGATTTAGACTCCTCTTTTGCTGGGACTACTCCACGGGCCTGCAGCGGTGGCTAGTTGTGGCGGCTGCGGCGGCGGTGGTGGGAGGACCTTACCACCTTGGAACACGGGGATAACTTTACAAAAGCACGCGCCACCATGAGGATATCCAGCACCTCCTGTCTCTGTCCCTTTCTGGTCTGCCTCTGTTTCATCCAGAGGTGCTGCGGGGCGAGCCACCACCTCCCCGCCAAAGTGCTCTCCAAGAACCAGACCAAACTGGCCAACGGGGAGACGGAGGTGCACCACAGGCCCAAGCGGGGCTGGATCTGGAACCAGTTCTTTGTTTTAGAAGAACACTTGGGACCAGAAGAACAGTATGTGGGAAAGGTAGGATTTTTCTTTTTATTGAACTGTCTGCAACTATAAAAATAAAAATAAATCTTTTCATCCCAGGTGACTGTTTTTTGAACAGCTTACTTGGCATTTTCCGCTCCCCTCTTGTTTATTGAGAAATGGGTTACAGAAGGACCAAGCTGTTCAAATTAAAACTGCCACCTCGGCATTGTACACGCGCTTTTTTTTATCTTCTGATGTGGAAATTCTGCGCTCATTTGTGAAGGTGTGTGGGTGTTTTGTCATTACCATGTCAGAACGAATTCATTTCATGAAAATGTCTGAAAAAAATGTTTTATTCCCTGTAATTAGGGAGTGGCTCTCAGCATGTCTGCCACTCTGGGGAAGCCAGCCATGATGATTGGAAGAATTTTGAAAGTGAGAAAATAGCCCTCTCTGCATTAAGCTATCTTCAAACTGAAATACAAGATTTTCTCTACTCTGTGGGAATTGAACCAAGATGTGATCTCTGGGTGGGAAATGAACCACCACAGTTAGAAATTGGACAGTTCTGCTGGGGGGACATTGTAATCCAGGTCCCCTCATAGCTAGAACATTTTATGAATGGGATTTCAGGATGACCGATGTTCCTCACAGAGGAAAATATAGAGGTGGGTATTCTTTCTGCTTGTGCACATAGGGTTCGGAGTAGCCCGGTTGTTGGTGGTGACTTTTCTGTTAGCTCCACAATAAGCCACAGGGAGCTGGTTAAGTCCTCTGCTTGCAGATTGCCTGCCCTTATCTCCTGAAATGTTAAAATGTGTTTCTCCGCTGCAGTGATCATTATTCTAGGCACTCAGGCACAGACTAATCCCCTCTACTGCACTCCGAGAGAAAGAGAATGAGAAAGGCAGAACGCTGCTCCGACTGCACATATGTCTGTATTTCAACAACGGTGCCATTTGAATGTGAAACGAAAGAAAAGAGGGATGACAAGCTTTGAGAAAAGGGTGGAAGGGGGGAAAAAAAACAAACAACAACAGTAAATATCACTTTCCAATACTGTTTATTGAAAAAAATAAAAAATGGGGCTTTTAATCACAAATGTCCTTGTGAAGCAGGGAAGAAAGGTTATTTATTGGTGAAACATGTTTTTGCTAATATTATTTGACGCATGAATGAACCATAAAATCCCACAGCGCCAACAAAAACAATCCCTCAGCATGCACGAGGCATTGTGTTCCTGGTGTTAGACAATACCAAAGATATTTGCAGAATATTCAAAGCGTCACTTTGTCGATGCACTAACTGCACCGAGACATGGTTACTAACTCACACATTAGACTGGTCCGCTGCTTTGAAGCTCATGATTATTTGGTTTGCTGGCTTGTTGGCTCATAGTGAGAGTGCTATTCCTACCTTAAGGGTGTTGTTGTTCTGTGTGTGTGTGTGTGTGTGTGTGTGTGTGTGTGTGTGTGTGTGTGTGTGTGTGTGTGTGTGTGTGTGTGTGTGTCGGTGTTAATATGTGTGCCGGGTGCTGCTGATGGAAGCAAAACAAACATAAACAGCTAATCCTGGATGATAATAAAGCACTGAGTAGACACATAAACATTATTAAGGAATCAATTTGACATGCATGTTTAAAGAGATGAGGTCTCCAGATGGTTAGCACAAAAAAAAACATTTAATTATGTGGGTTGGGACTTGTGTGCAGTGTCCTAATGTGGCCAGGAGACAGAGTGACCCTTAATTAGAAGAAGACAGGAGAGGAGGAGGAGGCGGAGGAGGAGGGGGAGGAGGATTAATGCATTCTGCACATACAGCGCTGTATTGTGTTTTTTTTCCCCTCCTTCCTTTGCTTGATTAAAAACTTGGACATTAGCGAGCAGCAAATGAGCAGTTCCACTCCTGGGAATTGCAAACACAGTCTTTGTCAATTATTGCTTTAATCAAAAAACGTGACGTTTTGAAATAAACTTTTCATGATAAAATGAGAGAAATGGAATTCTTATTAGCGTGTAGTCAACATAAAACGCAGACGTGTTCTCAGAAACCTGCAAGGTCAAACATCACATGAGCATACAAGCATGTTAGACTCGACCTTGGCAGTTGGTAATGTTGTGTGTGCTTTTTTTCCCACTCTCACATAAAGGACAGCATGGAGTGACTTCTGTGAATAAGTGAAGCAGCCAGTCTGTCAAGAAACGTCTTTAATCCCCTTGAGGTATCCCATAATCCCCAATGACACCTTTCTGGGGAGGCTGACGCATTTGGGGGAAATGACAGCTTTGTGCATGAGTGAGGCGCAAATGCTTGGTGGGGGACAGCGCTTGTCCAGATACGAGACAGGAGACAACCCATTCTCCCGATGGGAGGTGTGAATGTCTCCACGTCCATCAGCTCAGCGTGGCGCCTTGGAAGTAGTCAGGCAGGTTACGGACTGGATGGTAATTTTTTTTGAAGACGTTGCAAATCCCCAGACCCTGACTGAATATGACTTGCAGTGAACGGTCTGCTGCAACTTGGTTGGAGGACGCGGTGCAGCTGTGGGATGAAAAGCATTGGCCAGGTATCCTTGAATTGAGCCACGCCCGCCTGCTGCTAAAATATACAGGAAATAATGTGTGATTTGACAAAGACCCCGCCCATTTTATCCTGTGCTCATTTGCAGGGCAGAGTAGCAACCTCTAAGAAAGGTGCCTAAATGTTTTATTCATACATCTACAAATGGATTGTGCTCTGACAGAATAAGGTAACTGTCTTGTTGTATGTACAGTAATAGCTCAAAAAAAAAGAAGAGAAAAAAAAGAAAATATTGCCTTTCACGTATTATTAGCAATGCAGGAAACAAGTGCATGCAGATTGGAATGTTTTTTTTCAGTATTAAACCAGTGAGGTGTTACATGAAATGACAAGGAACATTTCACAGCCGATGTCACATTATTTGTCTGCGTAGTTGGAAAGAGAAACATCTTGAGAATGGCAGAAATAATATTTATCAACCACTGATCCATTTTTCTGACACTGAGGCATGAACATATGAGTGTGGAGGTTTGTCTAGTCGGGCTACAACTAAAGGTTTCTATGCTTCCACAATAGCAACAGCTGCGTACGGAGACATTGTGTTTTTTGTCCAGACATCGTTTGTCAGTTCGTCCTAACCCTCACATGAACGCGATATATCTTCAGAACACGTTAATGGAATTCTTAAAACATTGGCACAAACAATCCACTTGAACTCAAGGATGAACTGATTAAAATGTGTGGGTCAAAGGTCAAGGTAGTTGTTGCCTCACAAAACATTGGTTATGGCCATTACTTAAGAATTGATATGCCATTTATGACAATTTCAGGATAAAATGATGACATTATGGAAAGAACGTAATGTAAACCGCTTTGTGGTGGAGACATAAAACATTTTGAAATGATCAAACACTCTTTAAAAAAACATGAAATACACGATTGGAAAAAGTGCTCAATGCGATGTCTTCAGATTGCTTTCTTTATTGCTACTATATTTTGTAGTTTTTGTTTTAATGGAACTCAAATGCAGCAAAGAACTGAACGGAAATGTCACCACGGGCAAAACAGTACAGCTCATATATCAGTAGTTTAGCTTTGTGTGGAGGGTTACTTTGCCAATAGTCCGAGGAAGAAAGAGAGGCATAAAAGGAAAACACTGACAGGGCTACCTCAAGTCTGTATCAATCTCAGTCAATTTAGTCCTTAAAGGGAATTAAATACTTTTGTGCTATGACATGTTTCTAGGAAATACATATACCTAACACACAAAACCAAGTGACCGATACTATATTTCTATATAAGTAAGATAAATCACAGAAAAGAAATAAGGAAGTCATTTAAACCACATTTGTTGTGTTACCGGGGGAAATAATAGTAATAAGTATTTTCTTATCCATAATCATATTTAATAACCATTTGGAACAAGTTTGACATCCTGATTTCATCCTTCAAACACATAATGTAGATCCTTCTGTCTGCTTCTCTCTGGAATAGCTTTCTTTTTTTTTTTCAAAAATAGATTAATATGTATACAGGGAGAGTAGTTAGTGACAGTGTGGGCTCCATGGTAGCCCTGACAGTTGAGGAAGTAGCAGCGGGAGGCGGGGCTTAGCAAGGGGTCAATTGTACACTCAGTGCATGCAACCACATGTACAACCAGTATGAGTTCATTGATTTTTCTCATCCGTGTTCAAGGTAATTTGGATGAACAGTCTTTGTATAGGAAGGCTCATCGTTAACTGGTCATGGATTGGAATGTATCTGCAGTGTCCTTGATACAGTCACACTTTGACCAAATAAAAGATGGTAAAACAAATTAACATAGTGAACTACAGTTCAGCTTCCATGGAGTGACCAACTGCAGAAAATAACACTTGGAGCGTATGCCTGCTGTCTGCGCAGGCATGCTTAATATATCCTAAGTGCATTTCCCTGTCCTCTGGCTGAGACGTTCAAACGTATTAGCACCATTTAGGCACTTGAGACTAAAGCCATTTGCCCTCACCCCCTGCCAGAACACGAGGCAGAAACTTCATGTTTTTAAGAGCTGATCTGCTGACGGTTTCATTTCTGTTTCGTCCAAATATCAAATTTTTAGTAGCGGTTAGTGGCAGAGCCACTAAATGAGTGTCAGAGTTGCTTCCGGGACTCGAATAATCTCATTACTGTACATCAAGAAGTCAACCATCCTGCTGGGAAGACAACGATTCATTCTGTTTCTCCCGCAGATGTCAAAATAGAGGACAACTATCGGGGCGGATCTCCGTGATGTGCATCGGAGCCACGTCTCCAGCACACCCCCTCATCACTGTCTCTTGATGTATGGTCATTAGGCGGCCTCTCCATCATCAGGGTTTACCGTGACTGTTGCAAATCAATCGAAGAGAAGGGGGGCGCTCGGAGGAGTTGATTGGGAGGGACCATGGTCAAAATGTGGTGATAATCAGACAATCAAGCACGCCCACATAGAAAGTGATTAAGTCCTCTTGAGTTGAATATAAGAGCCGAGATTTAATCAAAAATGACCCCCCCCCCACACCACACCACCCCTTCACTAATTGCAAATATGAAGCCAAGGCACGGATCATCAGCTAGGGCCGCAGTCTGCTCATTTCTCCTTCTCTTTACCCCCTCCCCTGCTCCCTTCCCTTCACCCTGCACATTGTTGATGACATAAATGCTCAGCAACCTGACTCCCACCTTCCACTTGCATTCTGCACCAGCATGGCTTTCAACATCAAAGAGATGCAGTTTTAATGAATCTCTCCAAACCCAACCAGAAGCAAAAGTTACCACTGTTTGTCCAGTGCCAGTCTGATAACTGGACTTGTGAAATCACTACGAAGAGCACGCAGATCAACAAAGACTTTGATCTCGCTGTAGGGTTGCTCAGCAAGACCGTTATTAATCGTGAGTTTGGCTCCCAACAATTAAATGAACGTGATCGGCTGCAATATAAATGAGTGCTCAGCTCATCCAAAAACTTTGCGGCGTATGACATCAAGAGCTTCCTAACAAACAGCCAGCCACCAGGGGGCGACTAAGATGTTTTGCAGTTCAGAATAGGCTAATAACAGGCGAAACGAAACGAGAATGCATTGAATTCAGAAGAAGAAGAATTTAATTTTAAGTTTTAAGTTTGTTTAAATGTAAGTGCAATATAAAGATAAAACAAACCTAAAATCAATGAATAACTGGTCAAAATATTCGTGATCTCAATATTGATATTCATAAATCAGCATGCAATCGATCAGCTGAATGTTCACCTTTCTCATGACGTTTCACCGGAGTTCACTGATCAGTGCGTGTGAGAGATTTCCATTCATTGTACATTGCATGTACTTGATAAATCTGCCATTTGTATGCATATACGTCTTTGTTGAACTCGCTGGAAATTATTTATGAATCAGCATGGGATCGATCAGCTGTAATGCAGCTACCGTGGTTGTATTTTGACATATTTTGCATGCATTTCACCTGGTAAAGAATTTGATCCTGGATTTCATATAAGTGTCACATCAAGAGATTTATGTTGTTCTCATTCCTATATGCCGACAGAGAGACATTCTTCTCGTTTTCCTTCTTGTTCTCCGCCTACAGTTCATAATGACTGCCCATAACAGCAGCAAAGCAATGTCCTTTTGTACGAGCAGATAGCAAACAAGGCTGGCTTGGCACATACATTATGTGGATCTGTACACTGAATAAGACCAAGCCATTACCAGTGGCATTCACCAATAATGTAATCCAACAAGGCACATACATTATCAGGATTTGCACAAAGGAAAAAGACAAAAGCTGGTACAGAAGGGAACATAAGTGGAGGAACAAAATAGACACGGGTCAGGCTGTGCAGGAATGTGTAATGTATCAGGATGGCTCTCCTATCTATCCTCCGCCGGTGCTATGTAATTGTGAACATTGTGTTACATGTCATGTACTCCTTTTCATTAAAAAAGTTGATACATTCCATGCTTCATTGACCCTACGTGAGAAGATTAAGTTTTTTGTGTTTGAATTGCAGCCACTTCTAAGTGTATTTAGCCAGACAGCTATTTATTTTTTTGCAGCAGAAATATTGGCAGGAATAGAATAATTGGCATGGCGGCTACTCTAGATCTAAACCAAGACCGAATGTTGTCATTGTGCATGATGTTCTATTGGCCCAGAAATGGAACATTTGAATCCTCTTTTATCTGCTCTGGGTTACATGTTTTCTTGTGGTTGTGCATCATTATAGCAGTTTTGTGCAAATCTACTCATAAATGTTTGTTAGTTATTGTGTTGTTAGTTTGTAATATATACTGTAGTTGGTTGCAAGGTAGCTTTTTTGTTGTACTACATAGCTGCTGGGTAACAGGGCTTCTACTTTTCACAAAACTTCAGGTTCAGATCGTATAAAAAATCGGAGCAGAAGAAAAAGAAAAGAGCAGCATTTATAACTTTTAAAAAGGCCATGATCACATATTTTTGCAGCCAGTACCGGTTGCAGTAACAAACCAATGTGATTCCAGTATTAGACCCAGCACTACAATCTATCTATCATTATTTCATCAACATTGTCGCATAGATTTCAGTGAAGATTTTGTAATATTTTCAACTAATTATGTATTATAATAATATATGTAAATTTGGTCGTTAATTTATAGATAGGTCTGTGTCGTTATGAAGTCAATAAAAACTGTTTTAATACAGTATATCACAGTAATGTTCATATCTGGAATAATTTTTCTATCATTTTTATGAGATGAAAGATGATTTGATAATTTATCAATCCATAGCCAAGTTAATTACCTCCAATTCTGATAATTGCGTTGGTCATACAGGTGCAAGTTACAGCTTCTATTTTTATTCATCAGTGCAATTTCTTACACCGTGCTCTATTAACTCATAATTCCTGACTTTTCATTTTTCATTAATTCCGCCTAAATTAGTGATGGAATAACTATAATCATTGGTTATGGCTCTAGTTTGATTACATGTGTATGTTATTCATATAATTATATTATACACTGCATGAGTAAAAATAGATACTATTTGATGTGAGGAGAAATGCTGTTAGCGTGGCAGAAATCCGCCGCTTTAAGGAGTGCGTTCTTCCTCTTTATCCCCTAAATTGACTTAGACACCTGACGGATCCAAAAGTACGCTGTTTGACTGCGAGCACCAATTAACTTGTAAACACAAACAATTTAAGGCTCCTCTCCTCAATGAGTATGCTGAGCCCAAACAGTGGAAACATGCAACTTGTTGACAAAAGAAAGTGAAGATCCACTTCCTCTCGGGTCTCCTGTGGGCATATGATGAAATTATGACTGAGGTTGCCACTTGAGATTGGAGTGTTTTTTTTTTCGCCAGCGTCTTTCAGAGCCCCAGACTCTGCTGATCTCTTTAAACTCCTCCGAAATGCATTGCCTGCTGCCAGCCGCCAGCCACATGCCAGTCGTCTATTCCACTAGTCTTTAATAAAGTCGCCCGTAGAGACAGAGAGATAAACGCAATCCCTTGTTTTGATGACCTGCGGAGGAAAAGGATTCCTCTGCAGTACCGTAAGTCTTCGTGGTAAAACGACAACACAACAAGACGGCAGAGGTCTGACTTTCACCTTCCTCATGACGTCTCTCATCAGACTTCACTGATCCGTTTGTAGGAGAGATTTCCATTTATTTCAAGTCATTATACATTGCATGAACTGGACCTTACTGCCATTTCCTACTCTCTCTTCCAGATTGCAACGCACACATCTGATGCCTGTTGAGCTCATATCATCCTCGCATCGCGGTGTGACAAAATTGACACTAATTACATCAAGAGGAGTTGTCGTGAAATTTTCTGTGTGATCAAAATGAAGGAAGCATGAATAAAATATTCCAGCGCTGTAGTCGAAATGCAGTAGCAGGACCATCTGCAGAGACATGGAGCCCTGCTTTTTTTTTTTTTTTTTTTCTTATATCATGTGACAGAGATTTGCCCAAAGCCCAGTTTTGTAGAAAAAGCGTTGACTAAGAATCGGAGTATGTAAAATACAAACTGAACTAAACAGCAGTGAGGGAGGTCTCTGTCCAGAGAAATTTGGAGGCTCAAACTCTTACAGATGGATAATAATAATGAGAAAGTTGTGAAGTATCGGTGTAAAATCTATTGATATTGGTTGTTTTCCTTTAGGCTGAAGTTAACTGCATTTAATTGAATTTACTTCACTTTTCCAATACAAATGAACAGTGAATGATTTTACATGATTTATAAACATTTTACTGATCCTTTTTAACAAAAGAATACATACATCCTTTATACTCCAAATATTATTACAAGGGTGTATGTTTAATTTATGTAATTTATTAATACATTTGTGTTTCGCTGTCCATTAAAACAAGGATTTGATAGAGAAAGAAACCTCTTTTTTTTTTTCTTTATAGATGATATCTGTAAAATATTGAAGAAATAAAAATGAATTCAAACAGTGTGTAGGGCACATCTGTCATTAGTACACACTGGACCATGATGGGGTTTTATTGACAATGAGGGAGATTTTAAAAGCAATGAAGACCACCTAACACACCGAGAACACCTGAAAATACTCACATTGAAGCGTGAATCCTTATTGATCGTTGGGGATTTGAATGTTGAGCATCCTCATATTGTTTTTACTCCCAGCTGGCCTGACGCTGACGCACTTTTAGCTTCCCATGTTTGTGTAATGGCCCGCAACCTGTTGACACTTTTATCACCTACAGCTTTTTTAAAGGCAGAAGTCGCCGTATGCATCATTGGTTCGCACTTCTCCGAGCATGATTCATTTGCTCCTGCAATGGAAGTCAATGGCTAAATTAGCAGTCTGACTGCAGGCGACATTACATTTATGAGCTGGAGTTGTAGAGTGCTGCTGGACAGAAGTGGATACATCCTTGTAGTAGTTATAGTAGTGGTTCCGTCTGGTTCTCTGCATTCAAATGATATAATTTATATGTAGGAATTGATTATCAAACAAGAGCCAGCACTGGAATCTACTGTTTCAACATGTCTTTCTCTACATAAAAAATCAGAGTGCAGAAAAGGGCCAAACAGTGTCTACAAAGTAATTGTTCCCCTCCACACCGCCATTAATGAGTTAACGTTTTCTGATTTCTTGCTTTGGAGGTTGTGTTTGATATTAGTACAACCTAGCAACTGATTAACTACCTGATTCAACAAGATCTTTGACTCCTTATCTAATTACAGGCCTGATGTTTACCATGAGAAGTACAGGCGGCCCTCATCAAGAGTCAGGCCTGCAATCAACAGTGGCTTTCTAATTAGTCATTTATTCGCTCGTCCAGGTTTTGATTAGATGTGGCCTCAGGATCTCCGCCGTTCATCTTGTTAAATAACTTGTGTCTGTTTATGGTTGTGCTTTTTCACATGCATTTGTACCTCTGTGGTTGTACTCATTGTTAAAGGAGTCACATAGTGCTCATTTTCATGCACATACGTATTTTGATTTCCTACTATAAACTTTATTTGCTTTTTCGTTCAAAAAATAAATATATGGTGGCCCCTCCAGACTATATGTGCACAAGCACTAACAAATTGAGTTTACCATGATATACCCCCTTTAAAAGCTGTCATCTGGAGATTTGTGACCACAAGTGGGGCTATAAAGCAGGTCCTCATATCAAAAGATTAACCAGCATATGAGGTCACTCATGCATACACAATGCTGCCGTATGCAGAGAGTGGTGGCAGTTGGTGAAAGCAATGCACTTTAAAAGGATGCTATGCGCCAATAAAAGAGGAGTAGAAGAAGAGGAATGCCAGTTTATGTACACTGTTCCAAAAGATCCAAATAGAAGTCCAATGAACCTGCATGTTTCAAAAGAAGGGGAGCCAAATCTGATTGGTTTGTTGAATCAAATGTTTTCTGATCTGGAGACAGTAAAAACAGAATGAATGGAAATAAACCAAGGTTGGATTAAACTGGGCTTTAGGGTCAAAAAGGCAACAGAAGCTTATTCATTGAGTTTTCCACTGAACATGTATCCTAATGCACTTTACATGTTTACAGGCCATCCAGTCATGTTGTATCTCCCAGCAGAGATATCCAATGGACAGCCAGTATAGGTATTAGCAGTGCTGGGAGAGTAACAAACAGACAATCAATCTATTGAATCCGTCAATAATGGGTGCAAAGCTGAATGCCCTTAATAAAATTGAACAGCGTGAGGATTGATTGTTTCTAAATCTGGGTCACTGCCAAAGTAGACGGTCTTTTCTCAGCTCTAGTCTGTACTCCAAAACAATTTAGCTGTGTCCTAATTCAAGGACTGCACCAGTTAAATGTGTTTACAACTAAATCATTGCAGTTGGTTGGCGAGTTATTTCTGCAAACTGTGCAGAGGAATGTTATAGAAATCCTTTTCTATCAATTAGATGTAGAGCTGGGCGATTTGGCAAAAAGAATTCTTCCTGATATATTCTTTTGTTCATGTCAGTTGATATCACTATACACGATAGCACAATATAAATTAGGTCAACATTTGACTGAGCATCAGGATTCCCTTTAACTTAAAATGTACTAGTTGTACATCCAGAATCTATTCAGATGTGCAAATTATACGAAAAAAATCAATCTTGTTTCTAAACCCTGAGATATTAGCAGCCAGGGTCAGTTATGTTCATCTGTAATGTTACAGTCTGTAGCTGCTGTGTGTCTCTGAGAGCCTCGCTTTGTGTTCCAGGAGCTGGCTTGTGTTTGAGACCGTTCACTTGAACTTTTGGTGATCCTTCAGGGGATAAACTTAGTCTTTGTTGGGAGATGTTTTTGGCTTATTTAATTACATCCATCGCCGTCATGTGTTTCATGTCAGACATTAGGTAGCCTAGTCCTGCTTGGGAGTGTTTCATCCACTTCAACACCAAACGGGGCTATCCTTCACCAACCTGTGACCAAACCACTGGTCACAGGTTGCCTTATTATTACAGCTCCTTACATTTAAAGGATTTTTTTGACTGTTGAGCTGGCGCTGACAGAGCACAGACTACAGTGGAAGCAGCTGCCTGCCAAAACCCACATACAGCAACCCGTCAAGATTGCTTTCATTTTCATGAATGATGCCAGAGAGGGCATTTTCTTGTCGCATTCATGTGGTTTTGGAATAATCCGAAAAATGTGTTTCCCACTGGGGAATTCACATGAATGCCCCTCCAAGTCAGCAAAACAATTCAAGCAATAAATTAAAACACATCTTTTTTATGGCGTCCATGTTGATTCGACATCATGACGTGAAGCTCATGAAGATACTGAAGTTGGAAGAATGACTTCACAACTTTAGAAGTTGTCAGCGCTCTCTCAGTGCCATTGTGTTTTTCTTATAAATTGCCTCTAAATTGTTCCGGTGTCGGTGTGTTTGTGCCCAGCACCGTGGGTTTTCAATCTGTGCTTGTTGGCTTTACAAAACTGTTTAGTTAGCCTACTGCTGGTAAACGTCAACTTCTGCTGCACCTGACTGTCGAATATCAAGTGCTGCAGGTTTTTTGGCAGCTTGCAGAAATCCCCAGAGTAAAATGATGTGATATAACATGATGTTCGGTTTTATTCCAACAACATGGACAGCAGGTCAAAAATGCGACTTCTGTAACTCTTTAACGCACACTGTGCCTTTAAACTGTTAAACTGGCCCTATTATTCTTCAACAAAACAAACTCTTAGGATTCTGAAATTTTTTTTTCAGCATTTATAAATTATTCTTGTGCACTATGAACTTGTTATTGCTATACATGATACATGATGTGTTTCTCATGTCTTTCTACACCATATTGGCGTTAAAAATGAATGTGTGTCTTCAGAGATGCATTAAGGTGGGGGTGGATGGAGAACAATATGAAGCAATGAAGGTTGGAGTAATAGTAGCGGAAAGAATTCAACCCCCTTGGCTGGCATGCAAAAGTTCCCTAAGAGAGAAACATTATGGACTTATCGCATGAAATATGGACATGACCTCGGTCATGAGATCGATATTGGCAGTAGTGTTTACATGTATGTTTGTTTGCGTAAGATATACTATATCTAAATCATAATATCTTTTATAAAACAAATTCCACTGTTTAAATATTCTTAAGAATTACAATTTCATTGCTCTTTTTCAAAGGGTGTACGTGCATTGTTATGCTTTTATATTATCATTATATCAGTGTCTAAATGTGACAAAAATATTGTTTATCGCAATTATTTCTGGCACAATTTACAAAGTAGATATCATGAGAGTCCTAATGTTCGGAGATTTCAGATTTAGAAATTCAGTAGGATGTCAAACACCTTCACCTTCAATAAGGCTTCAAGACAGTGTTTTAACTGACAAAAACTTTACCGCGTATGGTTGTATTGTATACCATTATAAGCACATATTTAAATATTTTACCAGTGGAGTCAAAGCACGTCTCTGTTGATTGGTTGTGACTGCTGTTCATATTTTTCAGTGTTTCTCTTCTTTTTTCTTAAACTACTCAACTTTAAATATATTTTAAAAAAAAAATTATTATTAGGTTTGACTTATGCACCTGCAGTAAGGGAACAGACGATTTTGCCCCTTTGTTAGTTTTTTGATGTTGCTGTAATAACTCACATATCAAAGTGCTGAGCTTTGCTATATCTGAACTATGTTGCTAATTGGCATCAAACAGACAACGACCGACCTAGTAATTGGGATTTCTCACTTAAAAGTCTCTTTTCATGACATTTAATATGGTTCAGTTATTTTGTCCCCATTTTACATTTTGGTATTTTGCACACAGGTTGTTATAATATCCCTTCTTATACAGACATTGATTGTATGTATGTGTTTACATTACAATGTGAGAGAGTAACATATTACCTCCATACAAACATGGCATGAATTATTTATTTGCTAGTGTGTATCTTATGTTCTCCAAAGACATGCATTAATCTTTATTGCGACATGACTGACTTGGAATGACTGACTTGGAATTCAAAGGTTGTGTTCACAGTTCATTGATCAGTTCAAATATGATATACAAAAAACACCACCAGTACCACCAGTATGTAAAACTATGCCGATGCATAATGAAAATGGATTGTTCTGTTATGTTCAGCTGTGACACTTCCCTTAGGAGAAAAAAAGTCTGTCATTCTTAACATGTTTTATTCATGGCTGAAAATCAAATTCTTGAGATAATAATGTTACCATGGTGCCCTGGTTTGGAAATTCAGTGGTATTGTAAAATATATTTATTAAGTCTAAAACAAGAAACCCAGCTGAGCAATTGGCATGAAAGTCTTCATCCTCTTGGTATCAATTATGGCTGAAAAAGGGGCTCAGTCTTCCCTTATTCCCCCTTCTTCTGGTAAGAAAGAGGCCGCTCTCTTCTGGCCTTTAACAGTCTTGTAGGGATTTCACCCAAAACTTAATCTCCAAAAATGAATTTCTTCATGCATCGCTTGGATACAGTCGAGGCTCAGAGGGAATATTTAATAATGTTGGGAGTTTTTTTCTGAATCCAAAGCGTGGGCTGTGGACCACCATGCAGTGCAGTAATGCTGCAAAGGTTACGGCTATATAAAACACATATGTTTTTAAATGGCCTGCGTAGAAATTGCTTTAAAGCGGAGTACTTTAGATGTAATTCATAGTTTATTCTTATTGAGCTTCAATTCTAAGTAATCTTAAACATGTCAAATAGGAGTGAAAAATGCTAAAATAACATTCCCAAAATCCAAGCCAACAATTTACTATATTTGTTTAATGTACGATGATATAAAATAGAGAAATATCGAAAATCTTCACATTTCAGAGGATAAAACTAGATCATGTTTGGTGTTTATTTATTGAAAAACAATTAACCATTTACCAGTATTGATGCTTATATTTTAATTGGCTGTCAGACACCAATATGGGCATCATTGTGGTCCCTCTTCTTGTATCTCTCCTGCAGCTATTGCACTGCACTGTAGCAATTGTACATTTTCAAACCATGAATCATATTTTTAACTTGTGACTCAAAAGCAACTCTCAGAAGTGATTTTGGCAATGCTCTGTTCTCTGTATTCACACACACTGTGTCTGGTTTTGCCTTGCAGCTTCACTCCAACTCAGATAAAGGCGATGGATCTGTCCGGTACATTCTGAGCGGGGAAGGAGCTGGGACTATATTTGTCATCAACGAAGAGACGGGAGATATTCATGCCACTAAAAGTCTGGATCGCGAGAGGAAAACACATTATGTTCTGCATGCACAAGCCTTGGACCGCAACACAGAGGAGGCCCTGGAACCAAAGTCGGAATTCATCATCAAAGTACAAGACATCAATGACAATGCACCCAAATTTCCAGATGGACCCTTTGTAGCTACGGTGCCTGAGATGTCTGAACTGGGTGAGTAGTGCTGCACAGTAAACTGGACTTTCACATGATTGTTCGCAGCAGGAATCGTTGAATGAGTTGAGAGATGAAAAAAAAACTCTAAGTCTAAACTTGTTATTTTTTTGGCGTCTTAGATATTTTTCATGTTTATTATCCCTCTTATCCATGCGGTAAAGAGATGTTACATTTGGTGTACGTTTCAAATAGACTCATGACCAAGAATGGCTCCAATATGTCAGCCTTCTGGTTTGTCCTCTCTGTGATAATGTTCTGCAGAATGTTTGATCTCTTGTAAGCCAGCCGAGTCCTCTTTTTCATCTTTGTTTTCTGGTTGCTGTGATGGTTTCCCCGGGTGGGCAGGTCTTTATAAAGCACTCAATAGTGCCTCCGCAGCAATCCCTACCATTGGGGCGCTGGAGTCCTCCGCATCATAGAGGAAAGAAAAGCCTCTATCCACCTCTGAGACAGCTGCTCCTGCCCAGAATCATGTGGCAAACATCTATTTCTTCTGTTTAGTTTCTTTTTTCTACCGTTCTGTTTTTATTTTTTTTGTGCACGGGCATAAAACCCCCACCCCCTTTTCTCAGTCCAGTGGATTCTGCCTCTCAGCACAATCGCTCAAAAGGATGGTGCTCAAAAATTTCACAGCACTCCTTCAAAACATATGTAGGTTGTGGCCAAACATAAATGGTGGCCAAACTGCTGTCAGAGCGATTTTCCATCTAAAGTACAATAAAGTAGTGAATCGGTGCTGCTGATACTTTGTTGAAACCATTCCATTTATATCCGTCCGTCTAAAATAATCCCTTCAGCTGCTGTATATACAGTATGTCTAGATCGCTCTGTGTTGGTGTTTTGGTACGATTTTTCACCCAAAATAACTCGTATCTGTGATCATCACTAGGGGATGCACCTCTGTCATAGTAGATCTATTTATCAGGACCAAAGGAAGCTATGGGTTGAGTGGGATATTGTTTGGATGAGAGGTTCTGGAGAAAGCTGCAAGCAGCAATACCGTAGGCCCGTTCCGACAGTAAGAAGATGGTAATGTACAAAAAACGATTAAATATGCTAACCCCAATAGACCTGTAGACGCCCTCTTTATAAACAGTCAATATCTCCCTGGTTGCACTCGTGAATATTCAGGAGCCTGACACACATCTTTGCCAGTCAGTATATTTGTAGCTAAATTGGATGTGTCAAGTACATGTCTTAATCTGTGCTGAAAGTGCTGAACTGCACAGTATGGTCTGAGTAATATGGTGTATGTAGAGTAGTATTTATCAGCACGTACTGAATATTTTTATTTTAAGGTTTAGTTTAAGTTGGATAAAGATCCATCCATCCATCCATCCATCCATTTTCCGTAACCTGCTTATCCAGTTAAGGGTCGCAGGGGTGCTGGAGCCGACCTCAGCTGTCAATGGGTGAAGGTAGGGTTCACCCTGGAGTAGGTCTGGACAGGTCGCCAGTCTGTCGCAGGGCAGACATATAGAGACAGACAACCACTCACACTCACATCCACACCTACGGGCAATTTAGAGTCTTCAATGCACCTAAGCTGCATGTCTTTGGACTGTGGGAGGAAGCCGGAGAACCCGGAGAGAACATGCAAACTCCACACAGAAGGTTGTCCCTCTTGCTGTGAGGCGACAGTGCTAACCACTACACCACCGTGCAGCCCTTGGATAAAGATGCTGTTGCCAAAGTAAGACAAAAAAAAAACAGAAATAAAATGCTCATTAGATAAATCGGTTGCAGTAGTCTTTATCTCTGAATGAGTGCTTAATAGGGTAATAAGAACATACTTACAGCCCTGATCTGTGTATTGGCATCCGTCGTTTAGCTCTAACTAGACTACTCATTTTAAAGTTACAGTGCTCGCTGCAAACTTCATCATCGGTTGCACAAAAAGAATCAATCAACATTGATGACCCAAGGGAGGAAATCAACGTCTGTGAAGGGGAAAATAATTAGCCTTTTTTTATTTTCTTCGCGCCCTCTCTTGCTCATGTCCATTAAAGTAATTCCTCGTTGGTTTCGGCATCTGCAGCGTCAAATCGGCTGTAACAATCAACTGTCCTCGCACTCCAGAGCGCTAATCCCCCAGCATTTGTCAATACTGGTGTGCCCAGTGCAGGAAGGGGGCTGTCTGGGAGTGTGGCAACTAATTGGCTGTGATGGGTTTTTTTTTTTCCTGTCTAAATTGATTAGCTGGGCAGGTGCCAGGTAGTCGAAACGGTACCGTTTCATATCTCCCATACAATGGTGCAATAATATTTTTTAGAGTGCTAGATGAAAGGAGTATCAATTTACCCCTGCTGTATATATCTCCCAGTTGAGATGTCTCTAAATGGACGTACTGGAGATGGTATCTCTGCTTTCCTGTCAACCATTTCACTTCTGGGAAAATCACTGGTTAATAGTGGTTTTGAAAACTAAGAGACAGACGGGATTGCTTGTTTAGATGAGGAGTTATAATTAAATGCGTGCTATTGGAACCGATTTCTGGAAATTGAGCTGCATTGCACACATGGGTAAGCATCAAACCATTTTCTAAACAAAACAAAATGCATTCAGGGTTGCATACAAAGAACTGAACACATACTTTTGATTCATTTTCAACTTTTATTTTCAACACTCTCTCAGGTGGTTTCCTGTAAATGCTGCTATCCATCATAAAACACAGATCAATTTTTGGTTTCGAATCAGTTTCCTCTGTAAAAGCACACTTGGCTGTGTATTGACTCCTTTTATCACATTAAGATGACATATTACTTCCACCCATTAAGTCTCAACAAGATCTTGTTAAGTAATTGCTGCTTTGTTACAGCATACATCATCATGGAAATGCTTTTTTCCCCCATTTCATTAAAGTGGGGATGAAGCAAATGGCACAACACCCTTGACTCAAACTATGGGAGGATGAAGGAAACCTGGTGGTTGTAATCCACCTTCAGATACCAACCTTGATCTTTTAAAAGTACATTAAGTCTTGAGGTCGGGGCAATGAGCCCGGCGAGGTCAGTAAATGTTGAAAGCCAAAGGAGGTGATGAAAGCAGATGTAAAAACGTGAAAACAGTATGTGACTGGGTTCATAATGGATAGGATGATGTGTATACGTTGAACAGAGTTTCCCAGTTTTTCACAATTTTCTAGCATGGTATATTTCTGATTATCCTCAGATTTCTGCTCCAGCATGTTGTCATTCTCAGAGCGTCAAATACCGTACGTTGTCACGCCCCTCTGCATCTGATATCAACGCTCAAGGCACCCTTTAGAGCTGTAGAAGATGCACCAGGCTTCCAACTAACTACAGTGCCAAACCATCCCCATCATTTTCAGACGCTCAGAAAGAATTCTGCAGATTTGTGATGACGTTGTATAAAGGCCAAAAACCCAGTTGGGGTAGGTGGGAGGGAAGGTGGACGTTGCTCTTAATTTATGTAGTTATTTTAAGCCCAACCATGATGTTTTTTTCCTAAATCTATCTTAGTGGTTTCATTGTGTAAACCTTAGTAGGTGTTTTTGTCTGAACTCACAATGTTGACCACCTGTTTGCGACTGTAGTGGAGCGTCGGCTGTTCTTACTGCGGGATGCTAGCACTAACATTTTCAAAGAGTACACAGCTATTGTAAATATAATCAAGGTGCAATGCAAAGGGGAGAATACTGTACAACTGAAACAATAAATATATGGTGCTTCCCTGCCTTCAAAGCAGCTTGGCTTCCAACAATGTCATATATCTTTGAGGACTTCATGTTAAATTCATTGCATGGGTTGAACTATCAAAACTAATCAATTTGTTACAATTTAAGGGGTTGGTTATAATGGACCTTTAAGTGGGATGAAAAGTTGCTAGACCTTAGCATTAACATAGGCTTCAGACTCCTTCTAACAAGAAAGACTACAGGAGTCTTAGCCTAGTAAGTTGGTGGTCCCTTTATGTGTTTTTACACTCCAGGAAACCTGCAACATGAATGAAGTTAATGTTCAGCAAACACTTGCATACTGAGTCTTGAGTGTTCACTCTGTGTTGAGTTCAATCAGACCTTTTAATGTTGCACTCATCACCTTAATAGTTCCAAATACATAGTTCGACTTGAACGCTCAAGTTGAAGTACATTGTGTGCGACAGAAAGCACCCTGTAGAGTCTTTTAGGACTGCATAATGAGCGCATTATGTAATGATATGAATCTGTGATCTGTGATGAAGTTATAAGAACATTCTGCAGTGAGATTCTTCTACCTGTACAGACATATGAATCATACAGGGTCACAGATGAGCATTTTATTTACTTAAGCCATTAACCCATCACAATCCAAGGTTCATCAGTTGAATGATGTCCTGACTAATACGTTTTCTTAGACGGATGATTTGGAACAGACTCGGCAATCCAAAGCAATCCCACAATCGATTGAGTCCAAATATTTCTGAACAAAAAAAGCCAGACAGACATTTAGAGTGCCCGAGCATACCGTGGAGGACATGGTTCATTATAGGTGGCATTTCAATCTGCTCCTTCAGGTTTCCATGAAATAAAATCTCACATCTGTTTGAGCTATAGCGGATTTCCACTTAATTTAGTTTTATTCCCAGAGGAATAAAATAATGCAAGCGTCCTGAAGATTTAGACGCCTTACGATGTATTATGTTATACTATGATTCATACTTATTCTCATGCATCATATAAACTTGTAGTGCAATTGCAATGCACTCATCGTGCAATTATAAAGGGTAAATGAAGCCTGTAATGCTGTTTGAGCAACACTTCAACTGTTAAATTGAACCACAATGGCTTTCACACCAGATTTTTTTAAATAACGGTGTTAATAAAGAGTCATCCCTCTAAGTTTTGATATAATTTGTCTTCATTTTGGTCATCCCATACAATGAAAAATGCTTTAAGACTAAGTGCAGAGCGTGTACTCATATTCCCCATTCCCCGAGGTTTAAGAGCAGAAAAATGCAATTAACAATTTAACTTTCATGTGACATGACTCACACACACTGCAGTCTGTTTTTGTGCTCGTTAATAAGTGAATTAATTTATATATAGTTATATTACATATACAGTTCATTTTTCGTTTTTGTGTCATTTTTCGTTTTTCGTTTTTGTGTTTTTGTTAGCAAGGTAGCTCACCAAAACACCTGCCCAGATAACTTCAACTTTATATCAATTTAATTTGTTGAGAGAGGTTTTCTGCAGTTGGAAGCATATCGTGAAATGTTGTGTTAGTATTTGCTGTTGGTTTTTTTTGTTAGTTAGTTTAGTTTTTTGAAGATGTGCCCAGCAAGTATCTCTCTCTTTCTATTCCTGTGTGCTCATGAATATGTGTTTTGCTTTGGGTTGAGCGAGAGTCACATTGAAAGAAAGTTGCACTAAACGAGAGTCATGCTGAACATCAGTCACGTAAAAAGTAAAAGAGTCTGTAGCATCAGCTCTCGGAAATAAACTGTCTCTCAAGCACAACTGTGCATGCACCATAATAAAGCAAAAGTTTGGATTCACTCCTGTTTCCAGTTAAATAGTTCCTCTTTAAGAAAGAACGATTAGTTCGCAAATCTGGCATCACTTCTAACGGTTGCTAGGTGACTTTCAGCACAGAGCCAATCACACATCACATCAATATGCTTCTGTTGACATCTGCAAACCTGTAAGAGAGACAACTAATGCCAGGAAATAATCTTGCTGTGTTCTTTTTTTAGGCACTTCCGTGTTGCAAGTCACAGCATCGGATGCAGACGATCCCACCTATGGAAACAGTGCCAGAATAGTCTACAGTATTCTACAAGGACAGCCATATTTCTCCGTCGACCCCAAAACAGGTGTGGTATTACTGCATGCTTGGGGAAAAAAAATGCTTAGACAAAGTGAGTGCACATGCTCTTGCAAGCATTGTAACTATAAACAAAAAAATGGACGTAATACATTTGTTATAACCTCTGTTGTTGATCTCCTAAAGAGATGCGTAAATCATGCAGTGAAATATGTTTGCCATGCTTTTCTTTCAGTGAACATCCTGTTCTGTTATTGCAGCACGTCTGACACCATAAAAGCTAAAGCATCCACAGTAGAGTTATGGACTACTCGTACGACGCTATTGTTGAACACGCAAACCACTCTTTGTGGGCCATAACTAAATCCCCAGGGGTCAAAGAAGACATTTGTAGAGATGCCTTCAGAAAGCCATTGTTTGCAACCCTTTTGAAAGGATGAAAATAAAAAAAAAGGCACCCCAGCTGCAGTGCACAGTGTTTTAAAATGCCATCCTTTGTCTGAAAGGCTTCTGCTGGAATCTATTAAATGTTTATAAAGCTTCTAAAGTGCGAGACATAGAACTTTTATACGATGTGAAAAATGTGTTGTCCTGAGCGTGTGCATGTCTGTTTATTTCGGATCTCATTTTGTCTCACAAACGAGTGCGTGCGTGCACATTCACTTCTGAAGTCTTGCACGCTCGTTGCTGCTGCTGCTGCTGGTTAAACTGAACAACGATCCACTTGTATGAATTGATTCATTGCTGTCTGGAACAACTACTGGCCCCTTTGAGACTATACCGCCCATGTAAAACATGAATTCTTTGCTGAATGAGCAACACAAATGAATTGCTGAATATTTTGACTTCACCTCGGGGGAGAACGGCGGTGGGGATTGATGGAGCAATTTCACAGCGGTGTGGTGAGGCAGAAGCAATGTCAACTTTTTCGATGAAAACCAGGCCTTTTCTCACAACAGCACATATATTGTTCCGTCAAATAATTCTGCTGAAATCTATTTTACATCACGTTTTGACTGTAAAAATGATTATCCTGCAGTAATTTGCTCTCCATTTCCCATATGCACTGTGCTGTTGGACACTTTAGATAGCTTGTTTTGCTTGAGCTGACTCGGCATCTTGTCTGCATTGTAATTCAGCGCGGGGCGTGCAGAGGAGTAGGAGGTTGATCGAAGGCCTAGCCAGCTGCACTCTCTGCGCTGCACATGTATTCATTTATACAAGTCGGTGGTTGTTTTTCGCTGCAGGCAAACCACCCTCCTCCCCCTCGAATTAGGACAAGGAACTCTAGCGGTCAGTGGGAAATGTGAACGTGGGTGAAGCTTCACTCGCATGTGATCTGGGATATGCTAAGCCCGATTCTTGAGTCCCACACTGGGGAGCTGAAGCTGCTCCTGCACCTGTCTCACAGCGCATTTGCTTGCTCCCATATCCTTATATCCACATGTACCTGGCTCACACCTCGTCTAAAGTGAGGAGACACCATCGTGGGGAATGCATATATTATTAGCAGGATTAAACACACACAACGCACGCATGCAAACACACATACACACGGACAAATCCACCTCTTTCCTTTTGAGTTTGGTCTGGTGGCCTGCAACAGATTTTTACAAGACCCACAAGGTAGAAGGAGAGATTGTTTAAGGACAGAGGGTAATGATAGCAGTTGGCCGGCACATATGGTGCTGAAGGAATCCCCAGAGGACCGTCTTAGACTTGACCCAAATCCTCAGCAAGCGACAATGTGAACCGTTTTACCTGTTTCTTCCCTCTGGCTTAGTGGTTCTTGATAACATTACATTACATTACATTACAGTCATTTAGCAGACGCTTTTATCCAAAGCGACTTACAGGAAGTGTATTCAACATAGGTATTCAAGAGAACTACTAGTCACCAGAAGTCATAAGTGCATCTCCTTTCTTAAACAAGCATCTCAAAGCATAAACCAGAGCAAAAGTATAGTGCAGAGGCAAATTACTACGAAAACAATAATTGCAACAGACTAATCCGAATACAGTAGGTGCTACAAACTAATACGAATAGGATAAGTGCAATAAACTAATACGAACACAATAAGTGCAGCGAACTGATACGAATACAATAAGTGCAACAACAATACGAGTGCAATAAGTGCTACGAGGAAGGCTCAGGGTAGTACTTCTTGAAGACATCAACTCATACTCGCCAGTGACTGACATGACAGGAAATTCTGACTGTTTGGAAATTGTATTAAATGGTAAAATGACCTGAGTTAGGGAAAATCTCACTTTACAATCTTAGAACAGGACTTATTTAACACGCTGCCTTGGCAAAGCAGTCCTGTGTTTCAGCTCATGAAACAGAATATCCCAATAACTATTTGTGATAGCTGTTAGAATTTAAATACTTTACATCAATGTCCTTAATCAATAAACAATGAACATCTGCAGGTAATGATGTAATGCCTATAAATCTGCATAGTTGCATCACAACTCTATAGCTGATTTGGGTGACATTGGTTTATTTAGAAAAATAGTCCATACAGTTTACTTGACGAGTAAAGTGACACAGAATAAGCACATTAAAGATATCTTTCAAAACTATAATCAGACTTTTACAGTCCATGACCATAAGCCTTATTATACAATATCCATATCGCTGGTTCTAAGATGATTATTAGACCGTAGAGACATAAATATAATAAACCTTGTTCATCAAGACAAAAGCTGCAAAATAAAATGATCATAAAATTTCGCTAAACATATTCGGGCTTTCAGCATCGACAATGCAAGGTGCGCTAGCGAAATAGTCACATCCCAGAACCTGCAATGTCGGAAAATGAACTCAAACAGCTCATGCTACAACTTGTTTGCTGCTTGATACAAAAATAAAATTGCATTTTCAATGACTAATCTAGTGTTTCACAATAATTACAGCCTAGTAACGCCCACCATAGTTTCATTTAATGAACCATATATATTTTTACAATTCTCAACAGATGGGCTACGAATCACGGCAGCTCGGTGTGTTTAGGTTAATATTGTTTATAAGAGCACATATATATCAAATATTGTGCAGCCCTGAAGCACATAGCTTTCACATTATGACAACTGAATAATTATTTTTAAGTTTATTTGCCTAACCTCACAACAGACATCAAGCTATCGGAACTCCACCAATATATAACCAAATGAAAGGCAAATTTCATTGGACATTCCCATTTTCAAGTCAGACAACTAAGACAGAAATGCTAATAGCTCAGTACAAAATAACTGACTTCATACTTCCTAAATGACTAATTAACTCGGAGAACAGCATTAAGGCGGCTTCTTGTCTCCGCTGGAAATGAGAGTCAATCATGGATGTAAAATTCTAATTGATGCATCTAAGGTGTTGTCATGCAGCATGCAAACAAGGAGAGATAAGGATTTTGGATTAGATTTACTTGGCTGAAGAAATAAATGAGCATGACACAGACTTTGTAAATACAGAAATGTTACTGATGCAACTGATAATGATGGAAAGCCCGAGGCGGGGGGGTAGATGTGGGCAGAAGAAAACAAATGTGTCAGCTTTGCTCTGCGTTATAGTAATTTGACATCCCTTGCAGTTCTTTTTCATGAATAATTTCTCCCAAGTTGTAAGAAGAATGACAGAGTTGTCTGCAAGTATGGGAGATTGATATTTGGAGAGCTAATGGCCATATGAGGTGCAATTCCAATGATTCATTGTGGCACTACACATTATTTGGTGCTGTGTGAGATTTACATTTCTATCATAACCGCTCCAATCGACCAGTGGTGAGTGTGGCGGGCTACTGGTCTTGATAATTTAATTAATGAATAAGTCATGTATTTATGAAGAAAGGAAAGAATAAAGCATTAGGCTGAGGCAAAAAACTATGCATTTGAATGAAGTTGCTGTTTACTTTTTCACAATGTATTAACAAAACCAATATTCTAGCAATGAGTGTTAAAATGAGAGTTGATCAATGATTGGTTGAATTGTTTCAATCTATCAAAGCAATTAGGCAGAAATCATAAACAGCCACACACTATAGATGTTAATATTACACCCAAAATGCCAAAAAATACCAACCTCATGATCATAATGTGCATATTTGTGCAAATTTAAAATGAGATGGTATCCATAGCATTATAAGCACAACGATATGTAATTTAGAGGTGTGTCTACATTATCCACTTGTTGGTTTGTGAAGCACAGAGAGGCTTTCATTCCAACTGCACACTCCAGCCTCTGATTATCACACATTCAAAAAGGAGTGAAGACCTAAATCAATGAAATCACCAGGTGCAGCCCGTCTGTGGCTGCAGTGAAAACTTCCAGATTTGTAATTCAATACCATTTGCGCTCCCTTTCTACCTGGAGTTACTGCATATGGAGGCAGCGGTTAAGAAGCTAGTCCAGTTTTTTTCAATATCCCTCACCAATAAAAAGGAATTCATTTGTGGTTTCCTAGAAATGGATTTTGAGTAAACCATTTGGGGGAATATGTTTATTAATTCTGTTGCCAAGAGCTCGATGAGAAGATTGATAACACTATCGTGTTTGTCTGCTAGATACCAAACCAGAGCCAGCAGGCAATTAGCTTAGCATAGCAGATATATTGAAAACAGGTGGAGATGGTTGGCTTTGCTTTGTCTAAAGTTGAAAACAAATGTCTGCCAGCTAAGAGTGTATCAATCTGCTCAGCTAACTATGCACAAAAGTCAATAAGTGTATTTCCCAAAATGTCTGTATGTGACGAACCAGGCTTTCAAACAACTCTAGTCCACGTCATTATTAGAGGCGCATAACAACTGACATATACAACGTGAGCAATAGTTTGTTGAGGCTAGTTAAGAGGGTTGGTTGATGGGTCAAACAAACACAGGACTACCAACCAGGAGGCTGCTGTTTGTGGATCTAAAAGTCAACGTGACTCTTTTGTCACATCATTCCATAGTAACGTGACTCGTTGTTCCCATGAGTCTCTAGTCACGTGAGTCTCTAGTTAGTCATGTTAACGGTGAACCACAATATTTTCCTAACCTTAGTGATGTTGCTGCCTAAAACTCACTGTGAAGACGGCAGTTTATTTTGAAAAAGGCACTTTGCATGTAAAGAGCACATACTGACACTTCTTCCCTGACACATTCAAAACTGTTGCTAGAGAGCTTCCTATGGTTTGAAGCTTAGGGCCACTGACCCAGACTCTGTATTTGACAAGTCTGCCACATGAACGTGTTGACAACAGCTACAAATCCTGACAAGTTGTCTTCTAAGAAGGACCCTGAACACCCTACCTGCTGCTTGTGTTGTGACTTGTCTGGGGATTTTGGGCAATAACAGGAGCGGATACACAAGGACAACGGGGTATTAGACAGACTGAACTTCTGTCTGCTCTCTGAATGTAAATCCCTCAGGAGAAAAGTTACATATGGTGCCTGGATGTACATTCGACGGGTTCATCTTTGAAAGTGCTGTCATTTCTTTTTGTCTGACTGCTCTTACAATATCAGCCTGACACATCACCAGACTAGTTCAGTGACATGCTAACTGCGTTATGAGCATCCGCTGCAATGGATTTACTTGATCACATGGTTTGCAAATCTCAAAACTGCAAGCCGGCAGTTTTAATAAAGCACTTTTCATATCTCAGCAGAAGTACAACTTAGACGGTGGCTGCATTTATCCTTTTTATTGTCGGGTCGTAACTCCTGTCTTCCCCATCACTACGGTGCATCTGTCACTTACCCGCAGAGACTTCAGGGTTTTCCCTCTTGAGTCTCATAGTCGAATGCTCTCACCAACCCCACCTCACATCAGCACTGGCTCACACACAAAGACATACGACACTGCAGAACCCCTAAGTCCCTTTTGCATTCTAAATAGGCTAATTTCTCTGCTGATCTGGGATTTGGGAGTGTTCGAGTTTATTGAAGGAGCTGACACAGATCAAGACATTTTTTTTTTTTTTTTTTTTTTTTTTTTTGGTTCATGGATTAAGCCTTACCTCGGGTAAAATAAAATAAAAAGCTGCCACTTTTGCAATCAGCGTAGACTCTTGAGCAGACCAACCAATTATTCTCAATCAGATACGTGATCAGATATATAGGTAAAAAAGAAGAGGTTTATTGTTATGATTCATGTGATTTTTATAGCTGCTGTTGTTCGCGTTATCTACCGTTTCTCCGGAAATGCTGTAAGAGTGCAGACACTCAGGGATAACATCGTATTGGATGAGCAAAAAAAGATTCCTGGAGCTGGAGATTGAAGAGTGCTTTAGTAATCTCCTCTAATCCTTTTTGTTCACCCAGGAGATTGTCCTCCTTTAGAAGTTTGCAGCCAGACAAAGAGGTGGATAGCGCGATGGTATCAACTCTAATAGACTGGGGAGGTTGAGGAAAAGGCTAGCCACCTCACTGTGTCAAATGGGCCCAGGTTCAAGGAAGTCAGCTCTTTCTCAATCATTTTCTAAATTAACCCACACGCTCCATAGAGATTTAGTTGAGACTATCTGAGGTAATACGGTTCAGAAATGGTCGGGGAAGGCAGTTCGAGGGTGTGATCCTCATGTCACAGTACTGACATACCTCTCAGATTCTTGCCGGAAGAATACCCTCGTGGCATTTTCTGTAATGTTCAAGAATTTCATTCAGGAGTGTACGTTTGTCATGTAGCTGCATTGCATCATCTGTGAATGTGTTCCTCACAAATCTCTCCTCCTGTTGAGTGTTTGCTTTTCTTTTTGTAGTCTGAAACAGCAGAGCTTATCTTTTGTTTGTTTTGAGGACGAAAGATTGACAGAAGATCATCCCCACTGGTGTGGGCAACAGCGGAATTCCCAAAGCCCCAAAAAACAAAAGATCTCATACTTTTAGTGTGTGCTCATCGTTCCTAAATCCGGCGCAGTGAAATATTGCTCAGGAGCGCTGCGCCTTCATGAGTAAAGGCGTAATAAGAGACTTGAAAGGTCAGATCATCTGTCTTGGTGTTGTTTAATGGAAAGTGTGGCCACTCGCCAAGGTCTGGTGTGTCTCAAGGACCCCGGGTTAAGTAATGCTAAGACTCCAGTTAATAACAAAGGGCTTCAAATAGAGTTTGCAGAGCTCGCATCATTACAGGAGAGTGGCTGCAAGCACTTTGATTAGTTTAGAAACCAAGAAAAGAAGTGGATCCATGCTGAGACCTGACATTTAAAACACAAAACAACAAATAATAGAATGGCTAAAATAAAAATGCTTGGGCTCTGATTCCTGGAAATGTTTTCTATCTTGAGTTCTGGGAATGGAATTCTCTATGGTAACTGTCCCATCACATTGTGTTTTTTTTTATTTGTAATAACACAGGTTTGTAGGGTCAAATAAAACCCTTTCCCTGGATCCCAATCAGAGAAATGTATTATTGAGTATGTGTCGATACTGACTCCTGACCCGATACTTGTATTTTCCTAAATAATACAGCTGCAAAGTGCACACTTTAAGAACATTCAAGTTATTAAAATCAATCCAATGCATTTGCTTGAAAATGAAATAGCTCTGATCTGCATTAAGGAAAAATAAACCTGCATTCAAGCTGTTACTTAATGTTTTTTTTAACAAAGTTTAAAATAACAAACCCTCTTCGTCATTTTTGTTGGCCTTGTCGCTGCCTTGGCGGAATTTCTCTCTCCCTTTCAAAGTGGATAAACTATCCATTGAGTGTTTATTTCCGTCGTCTGTACATCTTTTATGCATATTGCATTAATACATTCTTATTGGATTTCTGCTCGCAGTGCTTTTGTTGACCTTGCAGTGGTATGGTGAGTGTGGTCGTCCTTGGCTCGCTGCCTGCTTTGAAACACCATGCACCATAGATCAAAAGAAATAAACACAAGAGACTTTCACACTGAGCTGAAATGAAACAAGTGCATATAATACAGATAATAAAAAAAAACAGATCTTTGATATTGGACACCCATAATCTTTATTACTATTTATATGAATTATTTGCAGGCTTAGTGAGAAGACTCAGCAACTAATGAGCACAGCTGTGGTTCTATTCAAGAGAACAGTTTAAACCTCTTCTATTAGGTCTATTATCAATAAATTCCTTTTATTTTTTAATTTTTTTCCAGCAACAAGAAGATCACGAGAATCCCAATAGTCCAAATATAAACACTGGAGTTTATTATTTATGTGCGTTTAACTCATAGTTCTTGCAACTCAGTCAGCGTTCAAACAGAGCACCGTCCCTCGTGTTCTGCTCAGCATTTGAAAGGCAGAATGTACCAAAGTATCATTCGCCATCAACTCAGAGGTCAGTGTTCTCCTGTTTAATTAGACTAGTCACTCAACTAGAACTAGAGTTACAATATATAACCACTTTCATTACCTTTCAAGGAAGATCTAATTATAAAATTGAACAATCAAATTAAGAAAAATGAAAAGTGCAATGGTGAAAATATAAATACTTTGAAATATTCTTATCGTGTCAGAGAAAAATCTACCTGGCATTCAAAGTCAATGAATTAGCTTTGATATCTCCTGGAATAAAGCCCTGCAACACATTAGTGTCTGCGTAGCTTTGCTGACCCACTTAACGGTTGTTCTTTTGTAAGCAGAACTAAGACACGTTAAATCACACCACGCGAGTAGTAGACACACAGATCAGAGCTGCTGCATAAAACACAGTCAATCACCGCAATATGTTTGAAAAGTACCTCACAAAGAAAAGTGGCTTAATCTTGTTTTGCTTTATCTCCCAACATCCAACAAGTAGCGAGTCTGTTTTAGCCTTAAAGAGGCATCTGAGGACACGCAGTAAACTGACATTGTACATTTAAAAAAACTATTTTTTTAACCAGTCAACTGATTCTGTATAATTTTATGAAGAAAAAGTCTACAAGCATGAGCCCCTAGAGGAATTTAAACAAGAGGAATCAATAGGTTAGAGTTTATTCACACCACTGTGGATGCAGCGGTGGAGAGTCTATTCACAGCTCATTCATGAGAACTCCATCACCATGTCAGGGTAGTTTTTTAAAGGTTACAATGTGAAGATTACGAGATAATCGGATGTAAGGTCAACTCAAATACAAATTTCCTGTCCAACAACTTCTGCTCATATAACTCTTCTTTTATTTATATTGCCTATTATACTTACATATTGATATTTCATTCTGGTCTATAAAGTGATTATATTATTTTACTTTTTTGTTGATTTGCTGCTGATCAGTTCAGGTTCACAAGTCTATGGGACCTCATTTGCAGCTCAGTGTGACAGATGATGTGTAACCTAAGATCCCCTGGATCTTATTACAGTTGGCTGACTTGCTCCTTGACCCACTTTTAATGATTATTCTGCCTTAGGCGAGTGGATTAGTTCTGTCTATAGAGTCTTGAAGAAAGAATGAGGAGGACCTATTGTACAACGCAGCTATAGCTGACCTTTTGGTTAAATTAGGAAATCATAAAACTGCATTAATTCTCTCCAATATGACTTTTTTTGTTATTCTGTGAAATTCAACCCTTTAAGGTTTTAACTGGAAACTGAGCACTTACAGAATATTTGGTGTAAATGATAATTTAGTGGCTCACTCATCTGAGTCGGTTAACAATGTATTTAAAAAAATATAGATTATATTTTTTTCCATATACAGTTTTTACACATAAAATGTTAAATTAACGACTTAGAATGGCTTTAATTGCAGTTGTCAGATACAATTGCTGCTTAACTCATCTATACAATTTAAAGACCATTATGATCAATGTAAAAACAACACATGTGAGAGGTTAAATTGGTTGTTTAGTGAACAAAAACAGGTTTTAATCATGAAGCACCATCTGACCTATTGTTAGCTTAAAGGTGAACACCAACTAAATTACGATTGTCAATATGTTTTTCCATTGCTTGGGAAAGTCCAATCAATATTTGTGAACAAGAGCTTATCTCTACCAAAGCCAGAAACTAAAGTAATAAATCTCAAACGTGTGTTGTTGTTAAGTAAAAAAGTCTGGCGCTGCTCCATATACATTGAATGGGAGACTGATTTTATGGATCCACAGAGAGTTTGTTTTCTTTTTCATACCCAAATAAGCTTTATTCTACAGTAGTGTTCTCAGTTCTGGAACAGGAAATGTACCCATACACTTAGAACATTCCCCTGTGTGCTCTCAGTGTCATCTGTATCATATTTTCCAATGCATTTTTTATTGGAGCAGTTCCACACTTTATACTTGATGACATGCCACATTTGAGAACCTGTTTTGTAACACGTGTACATGTAGTAATGGTGAGGGTGAGCTTTTGACTGCAAAGAGTAGGTAAAGTAAACATGCGGTAGTGTTTGTGAACATGGCTAGTTGCAGTCAACTACATAAAAGCTGCTGAGAGTAGAATGAAAGTAAGCAGAGGGAGGGGAGTAAGAACATACCACAAACCAAACTTGGTGTAAAGAATGGACAAAATAATACATTTCACCAAGTGGTACCTTCGAGTACTAAAAAGTGAAACCAATGCTGAAGGGCCTTAAACTTGCATTTAGGGTGACTTCACAGGTTGCACATAATTGTCACATTTTGGTCGCTTAAAAATGTCTCTTTCAGCCTTTGGTTGTTCTTAGCTCCCACCTCTTGTGTAACTTCTGGTTCTGGTGGCCAAAAACCAAGATTGCGATGGCCAAAATGCTGAACTCGAGGCCTCAAAACCGTAGTCGAGAAACCAATGGGTGACGTAACGGTGATTACATTGACTTCTTATACACATTCTATGGTTTTCACCTGAACAGGGACGTCGCCTTCTGTTGTGATTGCCTAACACAACATGAAGCAACAGCAGGCCATTTACCGTCGTGATCAACATCATCCCATTTCCTCCCACGTCTCACTGCTCCCGGTCAGCCGCTGTGTGTTATTGAAGGGTTCACAAGTTCACAAGTACATGGGTTCAATGGTTGCCGGAGGGTTTTGTCTCTGGGGAAGCGAGATGTCCAATGAACACTGATGTAACTGGTAGAACATAATACATCAGGCTCCCTGTGGTGATGTGGTTTCAGGAGCTAAGATGTCGAATTAACCCTCCAGCACATATATAGTCACACACAAAAAACTAACACAGACACACATGTTAAGAATCCACAGAAACACACACACACACACCTACACACACAGACAAATATTGTGTGCAATACATTCAATAAATCACCTACACGAAGAAAATGCTCCTCCTGACTTTTTGGCTTATTTCTGTGTTGCAAGATACCTGTGTCCAGTTTCTCTGTAGCGGGTGCAGAGGTGCAGTCATATATCACTGAGTTAGCATTGTGAAAGTTCATGGTTGTGTTTGCTGCATTATTGTTGTAATAAACGTGATCGAGGGTGTGCCTTTAGAAAGTTGCATTCTGCCCCGATCCAAGGTTGCATAGTCATTTCCAATATAATGAAAAGTGAGGAAGGACTAACCTTGACAATGAAAGACCGGGATAATCAAAGATGAAAGAAGCACAATTTCATGGTGTTAGTCTTTAAAGGAGAGTGTGATACCGTGCTGTACGGGCAGTCCATAACAGAGAGAGGACTTGCTGGGGAAAACACTAGGACAATGAAAGTAACATATTGACAATAGTAACAGTGTTATCTCCACTCTCTCAACAGTGATCTCTTTTTGCGGCTTTATCCCGAAAATATATATTTTTTTATCATTTTTTGTCCGTTTTACTTTACTAGTGTCTTCATTTGTATTCTCAAAATACCCAACGATATATTTCGCTGTGGTTTATGTATCTTCCTGCAACCTTATTATTAAAATGTCTAGTGCCATTAGAGAGCTCATCCATACTTATTTGTAGCTCAAATTTGTTTCCACTCCATTTTTGCAGGAATCATCAGGACTGCCTTATCTGACATGGACCGAGAAGCCAGAGAACACTACACCGTTGTTATCCAAGCCAAAGACATGGCAGGCCAGGTTGGAGGCCTCTCCGGCTCCACCACCATAAACATCACTCTGACAGACGTCAACGACAACCCGCCCCTGTTTCCCCAAAGTGCGTATACATTTGTTACCTGAAAGCGACTAACAAAATACAGACATAACTTTACTACTTTTAAAAAATATCAGTAATAAACAACAGTTAATTCAATAATGATAAGGTTGGCAGAGGCTGCATTGTCTTTGGCCATAGCTTCTACTTTTAAAAACTATCCAGAAGACTACTTTAGCAAAATAACCAATGTTAATGTGCTACTACTAACCTATATATATATATATATATATATATATACACACACAGCTTATGTTACATTAAATGTCCCGCTGTGGCCGGAAATCTAATCAGCTGTTCTCAACCATTTTGGCCTTAAGCAGAGGACCTCCATTACAGAGGCCTAAGGCAGAACCCAAACAGCCTGAAAAGAGCTCTGTGTTGTATTTCCCTTGTAGAAAGTGGACTATAAGACAAGTTATTTTTAAAACCACTTACGCATTACATCTGCCCACAGAAGACAACCAGATTATTGCTGTTTTTGCTGCTTGAATGAAAAGAAGAAACATCAACAGTTCAGTATTTGCAGGGACAAATTATTTTAATTATAGTTTGTTCATGCATGCAATGATTTACCATGTATCAATCCTAGAGGGTTTAGAGTGCAGATCATGGATTATTGAAGCTTCCCCTCAAATACCTCTTTAGCATTCCTCACTGTGATGTATTATCCTCCAGTATTGTGTGACTCGGTAGTCTAATATTGCAGTTAAATGTTTCCATAATTAGCTAAATTAGACTAGCATTCATCACAACCCTCTGTTTTGCATTCTGGATTTCCTCCATTTTACTGATACATTTAAGTTAATGGCAAAGTTGTGATATGTTGTCTTTGGAGGTGCCTCATCAAGCACAATCCCCCAGGGCTGGGACTTTTCCATTTTGTGCTGCGGTGAAATCCTATTTCAAAACCATCAACGTTGTCTGAATTATCATCTGCCCCAGAATCTGATCTGCACCTATTTTTAATGACATTCCCACAGGAACAAATGGTGACAGAATAAAACCGCTGAACTAAGCCCTGTTAGAGGAACATTCAGACAGCAATGTTGGGGCTAGTCAGCTTCTGTTTTAAATTGTTTCCCATCTCTAAATGCGTATGCATCAATGTTGATCCACAGAAAATTACCAGCTGTACGTCCCTGAATCAGCTCAAGTAGGGAAACCGGTAGGGAAGATCAAAGCCAACGATGAGGACCTTGGCATCAATGCAGACATCAAGTACAGCATCATTAACTCAGAGGGGGCAAACATGTTCTCCATATCCACGGAAAGGGACACGAGAGAGGGCATCATCAGCCTCAAAAAGGTAAGAAAAGGAAGTCTGCAACACAGAAATGTGACTCCTCTGGAAACTATATAAGGAAATAGGCTTGTGTAGCAGTCTTGCTTGGAAACTGACTTAAAGGGGACATATTGCATTCGTTTTCAGGTTCAAACTTGTATTTTGGGTTTTAAGTATAACAGGTTTGCATGCTTTAATGTTCAAAAAACACATTATATTTCTTATACTGTTTGCCTGAATATACCCGTATTCACCGGCTGTCTGAAATGCTCCGTTTTAACGCCTGTCTCTTTAAGACCCCCTTCTGAAACAATCCCAGTCTGCTCTGATTGGTTTACGAGAAAAATATGGTGCACCTTTGCAAAGGTTGTCTTTTTTTTTTTTTTTTTTTTTTTGTAGTTTGTGGGTTGGTAGGCACTCCAGCTACCCAACTATATGTGCACAAGCACTGAAAAAGTGAGTTTACCATGATCATCTGGAGAGTTTTGAAGTGGTGCTGTAAAGCAGGTCCTCATATCAAATGATTTACCAGCATATGAGGACACTCATGCATACACAATGCTGCCTTATGCAGAGAGTGGTAACAGTTGGTGGAAGCAATGCACTTTAAAAGGATGCTATGCTCCAATGAAAGAGGAGTAGAAGAGGGAGAATGCCAGCGTATGTACACTGTTCCAAATATTCCAACTAGAACAAAAAAAGACATCCAAAGTATAGGTGCAGGAGTGTTGAGTTTAAATTACATCTTTTTGTTTATAATAAAACTTCACAGGATTTTAACTTCCTATATTCAGTTAAACAAATCATGCAGTGAAATGATACTTGTTATCAACAAACTTTGCATTAATCTGACAGCTTTAGTGTGCTAATGACATTTCCCCACAATGCCTTTCCCCCAAACAGCCACTGAACTACGAGAGAAAGAAGACCTACACTCTCCACATTGAGGGCATGAATACACATGTGGATCCTCGTTTCTCCTATCTTGGCTCCTTCAAAGACACTGCCACCCTTAAGATCACCGTCGGGGACGTGGACGAAGCCCCGGTCTTTTCTATAGACCATTACATCATGGACGTATATGAGAACTCGCCGAGTGGCACAGAGGTTGGCGTGGTAACGGCTCGAGACCCTGACAGCAGGAACAGTCCTGTCAGGTAAGATTCTTTAACTCCTACATTTACAAATATTCAGAGGCGGATCAGCTCTGTATGCATACTGTCTTATTAGTTGCGCACCATGGGATGTAATTGAGGATCGACAGTTTCTCCTGTTAAGAAATATCAGAGAAACCCACTGCATAAGTACGGAGGTTGCTAGTATTATGAGGATTATTTTGAGGCTCAGTGCTCTTGCAGATGTCACCGGCAGCTAATGTGGCTCTGTCACCTTGTCAACTAATTAGTTGCCAATATTGGGTTTTTTTAGAAGCATACCAGTCTTCGCCAAATGGACTCCTAGAAATTCCCCAAAAAGCATATCTATTTAAATAGTTGGTACATTTGCCATGCAAGAACTTTGGTATTGAGAATCAAGACCAAAGTGCTTACAGCTTCATTGGGAATTACTGGCTTATGTATTCATGTATTCATCTTTTGATCAGTTTCTTTTAGGTTTACCAGTGAGATATCTCTTACTGCCAAAAAAAAAAAAAACTGAGGTAGATTCGCCCCTTGAGGTTTAAGTCTAACTAATAAGATTATTTCTGCCTCCAAGAAATGTTTGTCTAGCTAAAACTCCAATTTGCATGTCATATATCTCTGCCCCATATAATTGTGCCTTTTCATGGATAAGCATTAGAAGCTATGACTTGACACCTTAGTTTGCACATACATATGTCAAAATATACTCATGATGCATGTTCAACATATGCAGTAGCCTGTGTTTTTTTGTCTTTACGCACCATATGACATTTCTGAATATGCCAAATTGAGGATTTTTCAGTTGGCTTTAAACGACCACTTTAGAGCATTATGTGAAATAGATGTACTGCATTTTCTTTAGTAGACCATACTGTCTTCCTGCTCCTATACATGCATTTTTCAAAGTTCCATTTACCGTCTAAAAATCAACAACCTGCATTGTGAAGCCGTCTCATTTTTTGGCATCATCAGTGAGATATTTTGTTTGCAAGTCTGTAAAATAACCCGAGGCAATACAACTGCTTAGCACATTAGTATGCGCTCTAAACACATGCTTGTGAACTGTTGAAAAAGATTGATATTACCCCTTAGGCAGCGGGCTAATCCTGGGTTTTTTAGCCCTGCACAGGTACCTCCGCGTCGTCACATTACACTCAAGCAACTCTGCACCGCTGCTTGTATTCATGTGGAATCCCTCTGTAGCCTCGGCGTAAATGATGGAGTAGCTGTAAACAAGGTTCTCCTCATGAGATTAAGTTTTCCTAATATATCAATAAGTCACAATGATCTGCCGCTATTATATGTTATAGGATCACAGGTAAAAGCTTTGCCGTAGGCTGCAGAGCCCAGTGACTTATGACCATACTACCATCCTCCCTGTCTCAGGGCAGGTGCACTCTGTAGTTCTTGATGCGTGATGTTCAATTTTTTAAATGCGAGAAAGACGTGGGGTACAATTTATTCTCAGGAATTTTAAGACTCTGTGAATGATTTCCTGGAACAAGAAGGTAATCTGCATATGAAAGAGTAATCCTGCTCTCCTTGTGGGATACGTCCTCCTCGACCATTCCTGCAGTACATCACTTCCAATGTTCACCACATAGAGACTAAGCCAAATGAACCCGGAGAAAAAAATAGAAAAATGTGCCCCTGCTCCCTGTGCTGGAATCAGAATGCATGAGGGATCTGGCTCTCTTTGATCATCAGAAGTCCGCCCATGCATGCAATGAAATAAACATGTTGTTGAAGTGACATTTCAAATGTTGGTCTAAAATTGACATCTAAATAGCCAAAGAAAGCCTTGATGGCTCATTACCTCTGGTTGACATTATCATCAGAGGAGTTCAGAAAACATCTTGGCTGGCCTGATTACTTTTAAGCACTGCGTGGATTCAAGAGTCCGCCCTGTCTTCAGCTTGTATCAACTGATCATACATTTTCCTCTGAGAGGAAACGACTGTAATATCATATAACTGATGAAAGATTTGAATTTTTTAAATATAACGATGAAATGCTGAAAATGTGAAATACTCTGGCATCGCTACAACTTGCAGCAGTTGGAGCACTTTTTCCATAAAAGGTTTGAAAAGAGTTGCGTAGGCAGAGGACCAACTACCGGGATCCTATTGACCCAGAGCAGCGTCTGGCAGTCTGTGTGAGTTAAGTTGTTGTATAGCCTGAGATAATCATAGCTTTTGTATTGATTTATTTGAATTTTAGTTTCCTCTGGGAAACAGTTATATGTCTAGGGCTTTTATTGTGAAAGGTCAGAACGGAAAGAGTAGATCTGGTGCATTTGTAATAGTTAAAAGGAGTAATACAAAAGTTTGCTGTCCTGGTTCGGACAATGGAGCCTCTGTGTTGTTGTACACTAGTGTACAATGTAAATATGTCCATTTAGTACAACGTGATTGGTTGTTGCTTTTATTCACCGTGCAAAAGCTCAGAAAAATCCATTTAAATCTGAAAGGGCAGCTTTTTTTGCAGTGTTATAGTGTTGCTGTTCTGTTTGAAAGTACTTATGACAAAAACAATAGTTCAAAAATATATTGGTGTCCTAATTAATGGCGTGTTGTTGAGAGATAGAAATGCTACCGAAAAGTTGCCTTTATTTTTTATTCATCTAACAAGTTTGTTTTTGTGTTGTTTATTAGGCACTACCATCTAGCTGGGCTGCAATGCTATAGGTTATTAGTCTTGTTGATGTTTAATCCACTCCAAGGCTACAATCGGAAAAAAAACTAATATTGTAATTCAGTTTATATTTCCTATATAATGCCAGACTAAGGGGCTATAACCTATTAAACATAGGGGGATATGTACACATGCATCACTTTGATTCAGGGGGTCTGATCCCAAAACAGGATGTTAACTGAAGAAAAGAAAATATATTTCTGGAAAAGAATCATTATGTGATATAACACATCTTGTGCTTTTTGCTAGTTTTCTACAGAAATAAGAAAATAAATCACAAAAAACTTTAAAACAAATAAGATTCTTCACCAGAACCAGTAATTAAAGTGTTTTTTTTCCCTCCTCCAAGTGAAAAATAACAAGTTTTTAATCTTGACAAAGCAACCTAAACTCTTTACTACTGGAAAGCCTTCGCGCTCAAATGAGCCTGAGCTTTTAATAAATCATGACAGCAATCCTACTGAGGCTGCTGGGTACGCTTGTAAGCAACCCAAGCCCAAAAGAAAATAGTTCATTATTTCAAATAAATGCAATCCTGACATTAATACCCCTATACCATTTCCATCTCTCTCGCCAATTGAAAATTGTCGACTTAGCTATATTACTCAGGAGAATGAATGAATGCCGGATTAAAGGTGTAAATAGGTCATTAAGAGATAAATTAGGGAATACACAGTCAATGCTCATTTCGTGCTTGAACTCATGAGGGGAGCAGCTGAGCCCGTTTCTGCTTTGTATTCCACAGGCTGCTTTGCTTCTAGTTTGATAACGGCGTTGCTAGAAAGCCATTACAACAGTGCAAACAGTGCCAGCAGAACATCGCCTTTTGTCATTATTAAATATTGAAGATAATTGCTCTTGACTTAGAAATATGTATTTTTCAGACTATCTTTCAAGTCCTAAAGTCCATTTAAAAGCAGCTGGAATTATTCTATCCATGTGCTACAGGACTTTGAAAATCAAAGCAGCATAAGAAAACCCCCCTTCGGCTCGTGCTGCGTCTGCACTTCGTTCATTTCACCGCGCTGTTTTGGTCGGCTGGGTCTCTTATCATTAATGTAAGGTTTTGTTTTCTGGTTTGATATATTTTGTACATAATATAGCATAAATAAAAGAAAGTAAATATGTGGTTTCTAAGGCCTCAGTAGAATTGTTGAACTAAAGCCAGGCCTGAAGTACCTTTATACTTCAGATGCATTTAACCAAATACTATTTGACTTCACGAGGCACCCCGACGTTTTTGTGCAAAGGTCAGTTTAATAGTAATGAGAGATAATTAGCAGTCTGTGAAAATAAGCTCCTCTGTGGCTCTAAAGGGAGTTTGAGAAACTAACTGATATCATCAGTTATCTTGGGTCGAGCTTGGAGACTGCTGCGCATGTGCATGTAAAAGAGCAACACAGCTACTGTTTGATTCAATGTGAAGCGGTGGAGTCCAATAAATGCAGTCCAAACAAAGGTACATATAGTATAAAACTATCGTAAAATATAGTAAAAAAAACTATCAAGCACATTTAGTTAGTTACTAGGCACCACCACCTGCTTGCAGATAATCCACTGCCATCGTGAGGACCTCTTGGGCCTAAACCCTTTTTCTTTTCCATCATTTCTTTTGAAGAAACCATCTGGGGTGGATACATAAGGTCATGTTTTCCTCTACTTAATAGGTACTTCTTGGACAGCAAAGAGGAAGGAGTGAGCCTCTTCAGAATCGATGAAAGCAGTGGACTTATACGGACGACTCAGCCTCTGGACAGAGAAGACATGTCTTGGCACAACATCACTGTGATGGCCTCGGAGGTTGGTAGGTACCCCGGTTACTTCTATAAAAATAATGTTTACAAGTGGGCGGCTAGACGTGATGCTGCGTCTGTTTGCTTTCATGTGAGTGCTCATGAGAGAGCAGATGAAGGTTTTCTGGAATGTCTTGCCATGTCTTCGTACTTCCTGTTGAACAAACAGATGAATTCATTTTAATTTTGCATAGTTTAAGAAAGTCTTGAGACTTGTGCTTTTATGAAATCCAAATTTGTATGTCATGTAGACACACAATTTCCTCATGTTTAGATGATCTTTATCTTTGAATTATCTTCATAGTTTTGTGTTCATATGGGTATTCAAATTTACCGTCCATACGATTCCCTTCACCTTATGATATATACATATTTAAAGAAAATAGGGTATACAATATGTTTGACACCTTCAGGCACTG